>NC_056733.1:51214889-51294889 GCF_019279795.1 Protopterus annectens
CCCACCCACCAAACAAATCTGTTAGGGGAAAAAATAAAAGAAAATAAAAAACGTACAATAAGCAGGTTGCATAAGTGTGCAAACCCTTAAACTAATACTTTGTTGAAGCACATTTTGATTTAATTACAGCATTCAGTCTTCTAAGGTACACACCAGCCATCAATTAAAGAGACTCTGATTAACCCCAAATAAAGTTCAGCTGTCCTAGTAGGATTTTCTTGACATTTACTCAGTTGCCTGCTACAACAAAAGCCATGGTTTGCAGAGAGCTTACAAAGCATCAAAGGTATCTCATTGTTGAAAGGTATCAAGTCAGGAGAAGGGTACAAACAAATTTCATTGGATATACCATGGAACACAGTGAAGACAGTCATCACAAAGTGAAGAAAATATGGGACAACATTGATGTCTCAAAGAACTGGACGTCTCTCCAAAATTGATGAAAAGACAAGATGAAAGCTGGTCAGGGAGGCTGCCAAGAGACCTACAGCAACACTGAAGGAGCTACAGGAATTTCTGGCAAGTACTGGTTGTGCACTACATGTGACAACAATCTCCCGTATTCTCCATATGTCTGGGCTATGGGGTAGGGTTGCAAGACGGAAGCCTTTTCTTGCACAGAAAAACATCCAGTCCTAGCTAAAATTTGCAAAACAATACATCACGTCTCTCAAAAGCATGTGGGAAAATGTGCTATGGTCTCATGAGACCAAGTCTGAACTTTTTAGCCACAATTGCAAAAGGAATGTTTGGCGCAAGAACAACACTTCACATCACCAGAAGAACACCATCCCAAAGGTGAAGCATGGTGGTGGCAGTATCATGCTTTGGGTTTGCTTTTCTTTAGCTGGAACTGGGGCTTTAGTCAAGGTGAAGGGAATTATGAACAGTTCCAAATACCAGTCACTTTTGTCCCAACACCTTCAGGCATCTGCTAGAAAGCTGAAGATGAAGTGGAATTTCACTTTTCAACATGACAACGACCCGAAGCATATGTCCAAATCAACAAAAGAATGCCTTCACCAGAAGGAAATTAAAGTTTTGGAATGGCCCAGCCAGACCCAAATCCAATAGAAAATCTGTGGGGTGACCTGAAGAGGGCTGTGCACAAGAGATACTCTTGCAATCTAACAGATTTGGAGTGCTTTTGCAAGGAAGAGTGGGCAAATATTGCTAAGTCAAGATATGCCATTCTGATAGACTCCTACCCAAGAAGACTGAGTGCTGTAATTAAATCAAAAGGTGCTTCAACAAAGTATTAGTTTAAAGGTGTGCACACTTATGCAACCAGCTTATTGTACGTTTTTTATTTTTTATATTTTTCCCCCTAAGAGATTTATTTGTTTTTCAACTGAATTGTACAGGTTATAGGTCACATTAAAGGTGGAAAAAGTCTTGAAGTGATTTATTGTGGTCACATTTTTTTATATCACAAAAAACTGGCATTTTAACAGGGGTGTGTATAATTTTTATATCCACTGTATATACTCTTCTAACAGTGGCACTTCCTTCTTAATTGCTTTCTAGTTTTCTCTATTTGATATTTCCATGATTGCATTTGATTTCTCCCCTTCCTTTCCCTTACTATCCTGTGTTCTTGTAGTAGAATTCTATATGTTATTAATTTAGCTGCACAGTAATATATCCTATTTACTTCTGTTATATCACATGAATCTTTATGGAAATTCCTAATTACTGTGTTCATTTGTTATATCAAACTTCTAATTTTTGGGGTTTTATTTACTTTCTCTAGTCTATTTCTTTCATTGATCTTAATATATCTGTCCATTTCAATTAAATTAAGCAACTTTTCTCTTAGATCATTTTTTTTCTAAACTGAGGGCACATTCTTTTCTCCATTTCCTTCAGGCATTCTATAGAAAGTTCCAGAGCATCTTCCTGTGCCACATTCTCTTCAGTTTCATCCTGTGTTATCCATTGCTGTTTCATATGGGGTATCACTGGCCTATCACTCAACAAGACTGTGGTAGTGGTGCTGCGGTAGCGTTGTCACCTCACAGTAAGATGTTGTCCTGCTCGATTCTCAGCTAGAGCGTCTTCTATGTAGAGACATGCGTGAATGGGCATACCTTCATTAAAGGTTGTGCGTCAGGGCCGGCAACTCGGCATGTAAAAATCTACTGCCAATCATTAGTGGACCGGAGTTCCGCTGTGGCGACCCCTAACTGGGAAAAGCCGAAAGACACAACAACAACTGGCCTATCACTCCACAACATTGACTGCATCAGTGTTGCCACAATTTCTTATTCCTTTTCTTGCTGTGCAACTTCAACCAAACGTTTATATTGGTTTCCTATGAAAGGCTCCAAAGTATCTTCATATGGCAACTGATCAGATGTTTCCTTTTCCACTGGTTTCTGCTTAATTTGGGGATCCATTGCTTTACCCTGCTGTGATGTTATCTGAGTTAGATTTTCTGCACTAAATCCTTCACTTTGCAGGTACTCCATAACCTCAGTTTCTATTTAACTTCTCTATTACTAATCCTCTTTTCTACTTTTCTTCTTTGTTTTTTTTTTTACTTTTTTGTATTGCAAACATTTCCATGTCTGGATTCCTTTGCATGTATTTCTCTTCAAATATCTTTGGTGCTGCTCTTTTTGTATTGATTAATTTTGTGTTCTCCTGTGCATAAATATTGCACCATATTAAATCTCTTCTTTTTCTTTCCCATGACCATATTTCTTCTTCACATGTCTCCTGCTCCTTGTGTTTCTCCTTACTTTCGGGACTTGTTTCATCAAGCTGTGATGTAACCTGTGTTAGACTTTCTGCATTAAATCCTTCACTTTGCAAGTATTCCATAACTTCATTTTCTATTTTTTAACTTTTACTTTACTAATCATATGTTCTAATTTCCCTCTTTGTGATCTTAGTTTTTTATTGTGAATTTTACCATATCTGGATGCCTTTGCCTATATTTCTCCTTGAATATTTTTGGGGCTGCCTTTTTTATGTTGATTAATTTAGGTTTCTCCTTTGCATAAATATTGCACCATATCAAATCTCTCTCTTTCCCTTATCCATATTTCTTTTTTATACCTTTCAAAAGTCTGTGGATTTTGTTCTTTATATTTTCACATGTCCTCAGTCGCTTTTTTTTCCAAACAGCTCAATGTTTCTTGATCTGTATAATGCTTTTCATAAATCTGTTGTATTAATGAACACAAATTTTTATTTGAAGCTTCTGACATTTTTTCTTGTGGAAGTATTTTTCTTTTCTCTAATTTCTCTCTTAATCTTTTTGTCTATCTCTTCTGTCTGGAAATTCTGGGCTTTTTGCATAATAGTAACAGTACATAATTTCTTTAGCCTCAATAGTTCACTCTGTCTTTATGGCTATTTTTTGCCCTATTAGTTTTTGTGCTTTTTGTGGACTGTTACATCCTTCTGCACCTGGGCCTGGCCTGGCCCCATTGTAGGAATGTTTCTGTGTCGTGTCTTGAGGATTCTGCAATGTCATTTTTTTCCAGTCCTGGCACCAGTGCACCTACCAGGATTGGGCACATTGTTATCCTGGGTAATGTGCACCCAACTATCTTTTTTTATTTTTAACCTACTTCTGTCCTTGATATATGCTATATCAAATACATTCTATATATCAGTGTTGTCTTGGTAAGATTTTGTGAAAAACAGGTTCTACCTTGTGAAGGTACTCACCAAGACTACTCTCCATTGCTTGCTGACTTATCACACCATTCGGACCCCTTAATGCCTCCTAAATAGCTTGAAACATGATCTCTCAGGCCCACTAGAATCTCTAGTCAACCACAGTGTCCAGACAGGCTTCATCCTTAGGGAATGGAAGACTGCATCTGTCATCCCTATACATAACGGTGGACTATCAACAAATCCAGGGAACTACAGAGCCATAAGTTTGACTAGTCTTATATGCAAGGCCATGGAAAGAATTATTGTGAGCCTGATAAACAAAGACGCAGGAAATTTTCAAACACTGGCTCCATCACAGTTCAGTTTTGTCAAGGGCAGCATGCCTACTAAACTTGGTGGACTTCAAGTAGGTCACTAGAGCCATGGACATGGGCAAAACAATACATACTGCCTACATTGGCCTGGGAAAGGCATTTGACACAATACCACATTCAGATATTATAGACAAGCTTGCAAATTTAGGCATAAGTCCCAATGTCACCCAATGGCTCATAGATTGGACGCATGAAGTTGGGGTGAGGAAATCCACCTCCAGCAAGAGGCCTGTTACTAGTAGTGTCAGACAGGGCTTGGTACTGGGACCTCTCCTGATTGGAATATACTTCTGTGAGGTCAAGGCAAATGTAGAGGGCCTTTGGCTGACTAAATTTGCTGACAACTGCAAGCTGGTTGCAGTTTTTAAATTCCCCATTGATGTAGATATCCCCAGGAAGTCTGACACAGACAAATAACTCATGCCAGAGCCACAGCCTAAAGCTCAATGCAAATCCCCCTCCCCCATAATTATACCCTTTGGGAAGATGACCATCCTAGCAAATTGCTTCATTGATAACACTCCCCTAAGAGCAGACCCAGTGGTAACAGACTTGGACCTGAGGTTAACTTTGATCACCATATGTCCATAATAGTGAGAAAATTCTTGTATGTGGCTCACCTTATAAGTAAGAGCATATCATCCATTTCTAACAAGATGAGATCATAGTCCCATTATACTCCCCCCTCATTAGACAAGTAATTGAGTACAATGCACCCTTCAAGCGTGTACCTTACCTGGCATTTGCAACAAATGGGGCAGCCACAGAGGTTCCTCACTAAAAGAATACAGGATGTAAATAATATGTCCTAGAGGACTGCCTCAAAGCCATGTGCCTGCACTTGGTCTTTTACAGACTACCAAGAAGTGATCTATGCCTGACCTACAAGGCATTCTCTGATCCAACCCTGATGGATTTGCTATACATTTGCAAAACAAAGAGCACTAGAATTAACAGGTCTAATGATCTGAACCTTGTCTGTAACATAAACAAAACATGTTGGAGGGACAGGTATGTGTCTGAGAGATTACCCCCTCTCTGGAACAGACTCCCCATTCATGTAAAACAGCACTGTTCCCTAAGCCTATTCAAATGCAGTTTTGGACCAATGGACTGAAAATTGCAAATTCACCCCTGTCTTGTTGCTTGTGGTCCTTATGGACAGAGGCAGTTTGTAGACGCTCTAAGTTACAGGCATATACCAAAGCCATTCTAACCTGTAGGCATTGATAATTTGGAAAATTGGGCATATACGGCTAGGCTGAAAAAAGGCTCTAGGACCATTAGCCTAGTAACCTCCTATGATCCTATGTGGGTACTTCCTCAAGTAGACCTCTTTGCTTCCTGTCTGAACAATCAACTGGCAAGATACTGCTCCATGACTCCATGCAAGAAGGCCTGGAAAACAGATGCCTCTTCTTTTCCTCTTTCAGGAATGTTCCTTTATGCTTTTGCACCCTTTCCACTAATATCCAGAGTACTTCTGAAGATTTAGAAGGAATCCCCCAAGATCATTGTGGTGACTCCCTTCTGGCCAAAGCAACCATAGATGTCCTGCCATCTCACTGTTGCAGTATTCCTAGGTGAATGGATTTCCTGTCAAGGATAGTTCATCATCTGGCCAGTATACCTAAGCCTGTAGTACTTAGAGGCACCATATGTATACTCCCTTCACAAGGTGTGGGCATAACGGTAATGTCTGGATGCATACACTCGAAACTTCTTTGCTTCCAGTCCGAATGCCATCATTGTATGTTGGTCTAAAGCCTTTCTTCTGTGCTGGTTATGGAGACATTTTTTCAGATAAGTGCCCCAATGGAGTTTTACCTTGTCTTCTTTTCTTTAGTATTGACTGGTTTCATGTCATTCAGAAAGGGAAAGTGTCAGTATGGGAGGCAGATTCTCCATAAAGACCATCATGACCAGTACCTCTTTTGTTTGGGTGCTTCCCATGATCATACACAGTGTTCTATCTGCCAACCTTTTTTTATCATAAACTTTGTCAGGACCCTTTTTTTCATGGCTTCCACCATTCCCGTGCTTCCTTTGGTCAGTTACATATCAGAAAGCTACAGTGATACCTCAACTCAGTGTGACTTCAACAGGGCCACCAACTGGACTTCCCAGTTTTCTTCCTTTCTTGTGTCAAGCTCAAGCTTCAATGGTGGATTCATCAACTCTGTCTTAACCCAAGGATTTCTTTCCAGGCAACATCCCTGGCTCAAGAGCTCTTTTCAGATGCCTCAGACAGGGGATGGGGGGGCCTCCTTTAGCTCTTTCAAGGTTCAGGGTGTTGGGCCTCCTTATCAGAGGCCAGACCACATCAGTATAAAAGAGGTGAGGACCCTGCTTCTAGCTTGTCAGGCTTTTTGTTCTGTATTTCATCCCAGACCGCTCAAAGTTTTCACAGACAATACTATGGTGATGTGGTATGTCAACAAGCAAGGGGTACAAGGCCCTACCTTCTTTACAGACTAGCTCTTCAGGTCTGGGATCTAGTTGTCCAGTATCAAGTGATTCTTCAGGCAATTTTCCATTGCCTTGGAGCACAATCTAGTGGCAGACTCCTTGAGCAGGTCCAGCACACAAACATATAAATGGACTTCACAGAGATGTGTTCCTGGACATAGCCCATTACTGGGATATTCCTCAGGTAGATCTTTTTGCCTCCTCTCTGAACAGATAACTTCCTCTATTCTGTTCCGGATTCCCAATCCTCTGGCTTGGAAAGTGGATAACCCTGTCTTTTTTTGGAAGGGGATATTTCTGTACAGTTTCCCTCCCCTTCCTCTGCCTCCGAGCATCTTGCACAAAATCAGACAAGACTTCCCCCATAATCTTGATAATGACTCCCTTTTGGTCCAGACTGCATTGGTTCCTCCTTCTTTCAAATTTGGCCAGGGGCAATCACCACAAGTTACCTCACTGGGTGGACCTTGTCACACAAGACAAGGAGTGTCTTATCCATCTTCACTTGCCCACTCTTCAACTGATGGTTGTGAGTGACAGGGTTTTGATCCCTGTTAAGCACCTCTTTTCTGAGGACGTACTTCAGATCCTGCAGGAGGCCAGGAAACCATATTTGTCTAAATGGAAAAGATTTTCTGTCTGGTGCCTCTGCTGAAACCAGGATCCCCTATCTGTGCAGTTTCTTATGGTTCTCTGTTATTTATGTCATCTGCTTCATGCTGTGTTAGCATACTCTTTAGTTAAAGCTCACTGGTCAGCAGTTACTGCTTGCCTGCCCTTGACTCCTTCTCTAGCCTCTAAATTTGAGGTCTAGTAATTTTTTTAAAGGTTTTCTTCATATCAGGTCTCCAAGGAAGCCAATCCCACCTTCCTGGGACCTCATTTTTTTTCTTGAAATATTGGCTCGTCTCCTTTTGACCCTGCTGTTCATGCTTCCTTACAACATTGTACTTGGAAGACTATTTTTGTTTTAGTCCACACTTTAGCTAAGAGAGATTTTGAGCTTCAGGTTTTCATGGCTGATGTCCTTCCATGTGACTGTCACAGTACTGTTTATAACAGGGATCCTCTGCCAAGAGCAGCCTGACATCCGGCCAATATAACAAAGCCTTTAGGTTGTAATGGGTATGCCGTTTGTCACATGTATGCTCCCCGTGCATGACATAGGGCTTAATAGTGACATATGGATGTACCATCCTTGTCCCTAGTGACATTCTGTTCCTCATAGGGCTTTTTCAGCTCTGAGTATGTGTGTGCATATGCCACCTTTATGTCCTATGCCTACTGCAGGGAGTGCACGTGTGACATATGGCACCTGTAAGTACAGAAGGCTCGGGTTTACTGGCCAGACATTGGGCTGTCCTTGGAAGGGGATCTCTAGAGTAAGGCATATTGCAGCAGAGATGAGAAGCACATTTACTCTTATGGTAAGATTTTACATAACTGTACTTTCTCCCTTCTTTTGAAAATGTCCAGGAGCAATTACAACAAGCTTCTTTGCAGACTGGATCTGCTCACACAAAAACAGGGATGTTTGATAGACTCTGACACCAATCAACTTCACTTGTCTGCCTGGATGATAAGGTCTTGATTCCTTTTAGGTGCCTGTTTACTGAGGATGTGCAGGTACTAATGGAGACAAAACAGCCTGCTACTAGAAAATTCATATATTAACAAATAGAAAAGGTTTTCTAGTCAGTGCCAGCAACATAACCAGCACCCATTCAGTGCTAGTTATTATCTGGTTATACAACATTTGTGCAAGTTACTGTCTTATGGCCTTTCTTATCCCTCAATCAAGGTTAATTTATCGGTCACCTCAGCATGCCTGCCTATGGATTCTCCTTTTTCAGTGCGTCAAAATGCTTTTGAAAGTTTTTTTTTTTTTTGGTTTGTTGTTTATGCCAGGGTATAGTTATTTAATTATTTATTTTTTTGTTCTTTCTAGCATCGCCCTTTCAGGACTCAGCCTCCCTCTCTCTGTTGGTAGGAAATCTCTGAAGGGCTTGGCAACCAAACTTGTCTCTTAGTCAGCTCAGCTCGAGCTGCCTAATAGTTTGGGCTAATGGAAGGTGCCTTGAAGCTTTGGAAGCTGGCTAGCTGTTATAGCCTTGGTAGGATGTAATCCCATATAGCTAAGGCTACTGCAGCAGTGATCATTCAAATAACTACTGTTATGGTAACTTTACTTACACAGTGGTACTTTCCAGTTTCCACAATCATGTAATGCTGGGCAAAGTTGAAATAGCATTTCAAGGGGCACTAATAAGCATTGCAAAGTATGTATATTTTGAAAACAGTTTCACCCCTTAACAGCTCTGCTGCATTTTTACTGAACACAAATGCCTACAGTTAACATTTTATACACTGCAAGCTCACTGGAAGTAATTTCAGCTTTATTTACAAATTTTGCTGAGACAGAAAAACACAGTTAACATTTACTCCAGCTCACCACAGCCTTCTCTGTGTTTTACTGACAGACATTTGTAGCCTTCACTCATTCTGTCACATTTCTCCCTCTGAAAACATTTGCTTTGCCATGTACCATTTCTTTAAATATATACATACACATTCAGATATGTATATTTATATAGATAGGTATACGGAAGCTGTACAACAGCTTTTAATCTGACTCTGAATAATGCAAGTCAGTATCTCTGAAAACCACTTTCAGTGATAATGACTTTTTACCACCTGTGGAGTTTATATATAGTAGCTAGCTTGGTGGATTTCCAATCCTCGTGGTGGTTGTAAAGGGGCTGGACTCTTGCACAAATACATACACAAAAATCTTGCTTTGTAGATTGCCAGAAGTATTTTTGCAGTAATTTTTATTTGCAGAATCCAGACTTCCTACCCAGCAATTAGTCACAACTTGGCATCAGGATACTTTTTAAGCAACAGTAATAGTTGCCTGTCTGATGGCACATTAATTCAATTCCTGTTTGTGATGATGTTGAGTCCATTTCAGTCCAGGACCAGTAGAAGATAGATCTGCTCTGAGTTACAGCACAACAGCACGAAAATTACAGAACCATCTGATATTGCCAACATCCTGGCAGATAGGTTCAGAGCTAACTTTACCCCCTTCACCCCCTAAAGGGCCCATATCTATACAGGAAGAATGCAGAGTCCCTGTAATCACAACTATGCAAGTAAAAGCTGCACTCTCTAAAGTCAAAAACACAGCATCCATGGGACCGGACAACATCCCAGGCTGCATTTTACACAAACTTCAGAACGAACTGGCTCCCCACTTAAGCACCATGTTCAATAATAGCCTCGCATCAGGCTTTGTGCCCACTGAATGGCACACAGCAACAGTTATCCCACTCCACAAAGGGGGAGCCACCACTGATCCTGGGAACTATCGCCCTATTAGCCTGATGAGCCTGGTCTGCAAGGCCATGGAATGTATCATCATGGAACACATAAACAAAGACATTGGTAACCTCCAAACTCTGGATCCCATCCAGTTCGGGTTTGTGAAAGGCAGATCATGCCTCCCTGATCTGAATCTTTCTTTTTGAGGCAGTCACCAAAGCCGTAGATGAGGGTAAGGTGGTTCACACAGCCTATCTTGACCACGCCAAGGCTTTTGACACCATTCCCCATTCTGGAATTATAGCTAAACTCATTAAACTAGGTATACATCCCTACATCACAAGATGGGTTGCCAACTGGCTCACTGACAGAACCCACACTGTAAAAGTTGCAGACTCCAAATCTGACCTCAAATCAGTGACAAGTGGAGTACCACAGGGTACTGTCCTGGGGCCTCTCCTGTATGGTATCTACTCCTCTGAAGTACAGGCTAACACAGAAGGCCTCTGGCTAACGAATTTCACAGATGACTGCAAACTAGGAGCCATAGTCAAGTCCCCAAATGATGTGGACATCCTACAGAAGGGCCTTGCTGAGACAGATGCCTGGTGTCAGAGCCATGGCCTCAAGCTCAATGCCAAAAAGTGCAGTGTCATCCCCTTTGGTAAAAACTCTGTACCCATGAACTACCACATAGGCAGCAATCTACTTAACACCGAATTTGTGATAAGAGACCTTGGGACCCAGGTGGACAGTAGTCTCTCCTTTGATAGTCAAATCGCCACAGTAGTCAGGAAGTCCTTCCACTTCACACATCTCATCATAAAAGGGATCTCATCCAGGAAAAAAGAGGTCATTGTTCCTCTCTACTTGGCACTCAGACCCATTATAGAGTACAATGCCCCTTTTGGAATGTACCTCACAAGACATCTGCAGCAGCTGGAAAGGCCACAGAAGTACCTCACAAAAAGATTTACTGGCCTCAAACAAATACCCTACACTGACCGTCTCAAAAAATTCCAGCTTTACTCTGTAGCATATCGCCTATTCCGAGGTGATCTCTGCCTAACATATAAAGCTATGTGAAACCTAGAGCTGTTGGACATGCTACACCTAAAGAAATCCCAATCCCTCTGAGCTATACGCTCTAGGTACCTAAACCTTGTCACCACAATAAACAGGACATGCTGGAGGGATAGATTCCTGTCCCAGAGACTTTCCATACGCTGGAACAGGCTACCCATCTATGTCAAGCAAAGTTCTTCATTAGCACTCATCAAGAATAATCTTGATGAGTGGATGGGAAATAGGAAATACACCCCGGGGATCTCTTCTGTGTCTCTGTTCGACAGTAGCACAGGAAAATAACTTTCTTGGGTGGTGTAAGCCAAGGAACCTTGTTGGCTAGGCTTACGTAGGCCCTTGGGCCGATAGCCTAGTACCTACCTATGAATCTATGAGAGTGGAGGGATTAAGTTTCTCAAAATAATGTTCTCTCTGAAGTGTTAAGATAGCTGTGGGATTAACCTAGAACAGGTCCACGTAATAAGAAACAAACAAATGGCAAAGACAGTCAAGCAATACTTTCAGGCTTCAGACCTCTAATCTATCCAGGCAAACTTTAATAAATAAATAAATATAAATTGTTAAGCGCTTTCATCCGCAATATTTGGAACTTTTTGATCATAATAATTACAAACTAGGTTATTGGTTTATTTTGGTAGCATGGTATACACACCTTTTTCATTGTTCATAGCTGTGGGATTACAGAACCCCCCCCGATAGGGCTCTAAAATTTTTAATATAGGCTTAGGATTTCTTGGAGATGTGCTGATAAGACTGCATCATTGTACAACTTTACTTATCCATCATTTCTTAGTGGAACTTCCAGATGAAAAGAAAAATACAGGTGCATACAGAATTCAGAACAACCCCTGAAAATGATTACAGCAGAATGCGTTTAGAAATAAATGACAGTGCAACTTCACAAATCCAGTACATCTGCAAAGGATAGGATATGTGTAACTTGATAGGCTTGAAACTGTGTGTCATGAGGAGGTTTGCAGTATTTATGTAAACTTTGCACTGTATGAAGTACGTACAGAATGTACACAAAGACAAACTTGGTTTCATTCATGTAGGTCCTAGTAAGATAGAAGGGATAGTAGGGAAGGTATGAGGAGAAGGAGAGCGAAGTATGCAGAAGTAATAGAGTGTAAACAAAGAGGAGGAGTTAAGCACAGAAGGTGGAGGAGCCACAAGTTGAGGAGACAGCAAGTGTGTGGAAGCAGTGACTGGAAAGAATGGTAAAGAAATGAGGAAAAAAGGAAAGTAGTTCACATCTGACTGGGAAGAGACAAAGCATGATAGCTACTGTAATGCATGAAAGAGGCAGTAACTGCAGTGTTTGTTCAACAGTGGGAATTAGGATATGTTGGGAGTGTGGACAAGAAATGGGATATGAAAAGGAAAGAAGAAACAACAGGACATGGTGAAATACAGGTATCATTATTCACACAGAGAAATCAGGTTCATGCAGCTTACAGCAGGGTCTTTGAAGATTAATTTAAGAGGTATATTAATTAATGCTGTGTCACACTTAACAGATCAGTTATTCATAAATGCTTAAAAACAGCCTGCTGAAAGCCTAGTTTATTAGAATTTTGTCTAATTTTTCTGAGCAGCTTGTTCCATGTTTTTTCCACAGTGACTGAGAAAGCAAAGTCGTCATATCATGTGCTTTAACTGAGCCTTTTTAGAAGGTTGGCCAGTTGGATGTGTACCATTCATTGCAAGGTTTGAAATAAGGCTGAACACGTAAAGAAATGTCAATCCTCATAGAGTAAAAGGAACAGGTATTTTATGTCTGACTCAAGGATGTCAGTCCTGAGATCTCTGTCCCTTCTCTCCTCTGTTGTGTTACCTGCCAAGTACTTCTCATATTGTAGTTTAGACAGCAGCCATTGGCCTCAGGCATGTGAACCCAAATATATGCAGAAGGGAGATAAGTGTGATGTTTGGAGAAGCAGATGGCTACTGGGAAAAGCCATGAGATAATATGTTTAAAGTAAAGAAGCAACAAGAATAGAACAGTGGTTAAGCTTGATTAGAGGACCGAAAGTAGAATAACACACCATATGGGAGCATTACAGTTCCACTTGGCTTTGCTTTGATTCCCATAGCATCTACCTTCTAGTTTCTGGAAAGTGCAGTTTTACCTGGGTAGCATTATGCACATAGGTAAGAATGGACAAATTCTTTAGCAAAAACAGCAACGATTAATGGTTTCCCAAGCAGCAAATAATGAATGAGTGAATGAATAATGTCAGTAGGTAAAGTGAACTGATTCAATATTACCTCTGTCAAATCTTAAACTACAGTATAAACAGTACTTGTCTTTTAAGACCCCTGCAAGTAAGTGGCTGTTGTCTGTTTCTGAAGGCATGCATCTTTCATTTTTGACAAATGATTAATTTATAGGTTTAGTGTAAGCAGAAATGCATTTTGTGTTTTTTCTAATTACTGTACATATGCTGATTATATGAACATGCTTTCCTAATGCTGCACTTGTTTTTATCTTACAATTTTGTGTTCCCTAGCGGTGATGCTGTTTAACATGTTTGGGATACCTCTTGTTGGGGCAGATATCTGTGGATTTGCTGGCAATACAACAGAAGAGCTCTGCGTTCGTTGGTCTCAGCTGGGAGCATTTTATCCCTTTATGAGAAATCACAACGACTTTCATAGCCAGGTAACACTTCATCCTGTTGTTGCAAAGTGTGGATATTTAGAAAACATTACCCTGACCACCATAAGGGACATTCTGCCAGTCTGCTGTGCTTGCTGGCATGAGGACTGTCCTTCTGTACTAAAGATATGGCTTGTGCTCTCCAAGTATTGGGGAGATGAACATTTTCTTTATTGGTCTATGCATTACTGTTTGTTCAAGAATGCCATTAACAATCAGATGATTAAAGATGAATGATGAAAAAACATGTTTTTAGGCTATACAGCTCTCTAAATATTCAGCTATTTTAGCTGCCAGTTTTCTTGGTGGATCTTTCACTTGAACAGAAAGACTTATACATTAATAAAATGGTTTACTTGCGTATGACTGTTCTGCTGGTACGGAAGCATATTAAAAATGTGTAATTTTAGGTATGATGTAAGAAAAATATCAGGTAGTAAAACAGCATGTGGATGTAATGGAATTGTAGAATCCCGCTCCCAGGAAGAATTGTAGCAGCAGAAGACGTGTTTTATTAGATGTTGATTGTGTTATAAGACCTCATAAACCAGACTGATTCATTACGTGCCATAGGTCTTGCAGGCTTCAGAGTGGGTAGCAGCTGTCATATGTTTCCTTTGTAACTGTTGTGTATTTGCACTAAACATTGAAGAATGCATGAACAAAACAGGCACTGTTTATTACTTTTTTTCCTCAGTGTCTGTTGTTAAACTTGCAATCCTAGCTGGTACATGGACACCCATATTTCACAAATATGAATTGTGCATATATAACCCCCACCCAAACATTTATTTTGCTCTGCTGCTCCACTAACCATCTAGCTCTCCCTCCCTGGTCACACTGCTGACCCTTTTGTTCCCCTTGGTGAGAGCCCCACAGCTTATTTATTCATTAGGGTCAGAGGGCAGGTAGATTGGAAGTGAGGCCAGTATCTGTGTGGAGGGACAGGGATTATTCTTTATGCTCTAGCCTCCTTGTATGGAGGGACAGAGGTTATACTTTATGCCCTAGCCTCCCTGCACATGCTTAGTTAGTAGCCCATATAAGTGGTCATGCAGTTAATGGCATCAGTAGGCTGTCTCTCGCTTCCACAAGGGGCATAAGCCAGCAGGACAAGCTCTATTGACCTACAGGGATGCAATCAAAGGCACTTTTGCAGGGGGCGGCACCTCTGGTGGGAGTTTCATCTCTACACTTCCCTTACTTATAAATAGTAGCTCCACTATTTAGCCATTGAGAAAAGTGAAAGCTCCAAAAAACTGTGAGTTATTGTTGACACTGCAGTAGAAATAGTCATGACAATGACTGTGAGAAACCAAGAATGATGAGATGCAACTCATCCAGTTGTGATCTGCTAATTGTAATAGCTTACACTTTGCCACTAGCAGTGATGCCTACTTTTCCATAGCTGGATTTGGTACTATATGTGCTATTTCTTAAAAATATACTCCTTTCTCACTACATTTAGCCTGTGAAAGAAATGTCTTCAGTTTTCGTGAAAGTATCTCTTTTTCCTGGCTCATTTTGAAACTGACTAATATAACTAGAATTTGTAAGTGCCCTTTGCTATGGAGTCTGTAGTGCCTAGCATCTCTGTCACTTAATGGTGTTGAATAAATCTGATTGTCTTTCCCTTTCTGGTCAATCGTCTGGTCAGTCATTCATCTTGGAATGCAGAACTTTTTAGTCATCACCTTCTGGAACTGGTTTTGGCCAGCAATTTGATCTGTCATCCTTTTTAGGTTGTGACTCTGGTAGGTTATATTCCTTTCGACATTGCCTTGGTAATGCATGCAATAGCAGCTGGGTGTTAGTATTTAGGGTTTGTCACTACAGGGTAGGAGTACCAGTTATAATTCCTTTGGTGTTATCTTGCATATTAAGTAATTTATCTGCATTCAAGTTGCCTGGTTATTGGCAGTTGACCATCCAGTTATTGAACACCTTCTTAACTGATAACGTTACAGCAGAAATTTAATTTTGAAAATGAAAGCAGCATTTAGATGCAAACATGTAGCGTTAGGACTGACATGGTATTGAAATTATTGTAATAAAGGAATTTATAAAGGCATTACCTAAGCACTGCCTGGATAGGAGTACATCAAGTTACACCAAGTCCGTTGTTTAAAGAAATGTTCTTTTACTGCAAGTTTAAATACTCATTTGTCCAAGATTCACCTTAAAGAAGACAATATTTTATTCTACAGCTTGCTAATGTATTTCGAGTGGCATGTATAACTATATATGTTTGCTGATTTAATGTTACATACCAAAGAAAAGCCAGTGATAGTTATTTTTGCTCCCCCAGGAGCTTGCTAGATGGTTCTCCTAACTTCACCCAACTGGCCCATTTCTTCCAGCAGAACAGGAGCTGGGTATTCTCAGGCTGGCAAGAGTCCCTTGGCCTATTCATTCATGATGCATGGGAATCCCTATGAGCACTCCATTCCTAGGTGAGATTTAGGTGATAGGGAGTAGGCCACCTTGTTGGTTCTGGGGCTTAGCCTACCCTCCACCCTTGTAGTTCATCTAAGCCTGCAATCACTGCTTCTTGAGAGAGAAGCACACAAGTGCCCCCCTTGGCTCCATAGTGAAAATGCACCCTATAGCAGCATGAACTCACCTGGCTTGCAACTCCATTAAGTGAACACCTAGTACTCCCTTTAAGTGTCACTCATATGGCAAGCTACAGCCTCAGTCATCCCCCAAGAAAGGATAAGCCAGCAATTAATGCTTATTCTTATCCAACCTAGCCAGCTGCTACAGACACCTGAGCTGCTACTTGAATTTGGGTTACCTACAACATAGCCTGGGCTTTCTTTCTGTATGTCACTGAGCTAGTTAAGCCAGTGATAGTATTGAGGCCTGGGAACCTACACCTAGTCAAAGAATTCTGTTAAATGCTTTTCAGATATGACTTGCCATTTATGACTCCTTGCAAACATGAGTCCTGTGTTCCATTGTTCAGTAGTAGTTTGTAGTACGTCCTTCATAAACCACTCCTCATTTTTGTCATCTAAATCAAATGTAGTATTATAACAACTAATATCTGAAGACCACATGAGTTCTAATACTACTGTTGACTTGGATGACCCTTTAGAATTACCTCCTCTGTGGAGGTCACAGAGCTTAGCAAATCAGAAAGGGAAGGTGGGTTGGGTACAATCATAACAACAATTTCACAATTACATTCAAACAATGAAAAGAGGTGGATACAAAAACAGAGGCTGCGGAGGTGGTTGAAGAAAATGCAGAGGTCAGAATATTTATTATATTTAGTAGTAGAAATAACTATTGTGTCAGATGATGGTGTGATATATTTGAGAAATGTTTTCAAAATTTTTAATTACAGACATTTCACCATCACTGATAACCATTTTAACCTATTAGATAAAAAGTTCACATTTGTTCCTTGATCACTTGGGGATTTGGCTAGAACTTTGGTAGATTTAAAGATATTTACTAGGAAATTAAATCTTAAATGTTATTTCAGTGAAAGGGATGTTACTTATGACACAATGGAAGTTGTTTGTGAAAACAAAATATTTTCAATCTCTCCTCCATCCCTTAATTCAACTATTCTAGAGTAGTTGTGAAAGAAGATGTATTAAAAAATTAAAATGTACTTCCAGCCTTATTAATGATGAAAGAAAATTATTGGATGAACTTAGTAGGGACTCATCGATTGAAGTTATGAAACTAGATAAGGATTGCGGATTAGTTATAATGGATAACATTGATTACATAATTGAAATATATAATGTATTGCAGGATTTAAATAAATATATATTATCATCATAGAATGAAGTAAACATAGTGTATAAAATGATTGATTTATACTTAATGATTGTTTGATTCAGAACATACTAACTGGATATTTATAAATGTTTAAGTTCTTCATTCCGTATTACTCCTTCCATATTTGGAATTCCCAAGGTTCATAGGAATGTAATACATCTTTCATTTAGGCCTACTGTTGCAGCGCAGGGTTCTAAAACCTACTCTCTTGATACATGTATAGAAAGGAAACTTAAACAGTTTTGGAAATGTAACATTTATTTATTGAGTGACTCTTTGGCTACCTTGGTAAAATTAAGGACAATTTATGGGATGAGTAAATTGATTTTTAACAATTGACTTAGTGGACTTATATTCCAGTATTTCATATTCATTAGGGTTAGAGATGTTTGGTGAAGCATTAATTAGTTGTGCTTTCCATTTTTCAGTAGAAATAAAATTATTAGTAGACCTTGTGGAATTGGTTTTAAAAAACAATTTTCTATATTTTGAAGGTAAACATTATAAACAGGTTCAGGGTATTGTGATGGGAGCAGCTTGTGCCCTTATTTATGTCATCTATATGTTTTTCATAGGATATTTGTGTTTTTATTGAACATGTGTTTTTCTTGTCCAAGGTTATATTTTAGAGCAGTTTTAACTGTGATCTCTTTAAACAATCTAAACTTGTAATTAATTATGTAACAGTTTGTTGTATATATATAAAAAAGTAACATTGGAAGGTTATTCGATTCCGATGAAGTCTGTCTCATTATTGTGGGTGAAAGAGCTCAACTGAATGATTGAATAAAATTTGATATCTTTTATTTCATTTGGGGGATTTACATCATCCCTGATTCAGTGTGTCATCTGGTGTTAATTCAATTGTCCCATATCAACCAGAATAATTTTGCTATTTATTTTTGATAACTTCCAATGTACTGCCTTAGATCTCTGATGCAGTATCCCAATACTGGTGGGTTATCTTGCCCAGGTAACCTGAAATTGGCTGATGTATCAAATCCAAAAACCTTCTATACACTCATACATTCAGCATATAACTTCAGCCTGTGTGCACAGGTACATAAGTGGACATTGAACCATAAGATCCTTAGACTATCTTGCCACCAGACTGAATGCAATATATTCACTTCCATCTGTCTGTTCTCTATGTTCTTGGCTGCTACCATGACTTGCGGTTATTCAGATAAGTGCCCCATTAGGGAATCACAGCACTAACACATGCAGCTGATTTGTTATGCTCGCATTTTGTGATATGAGCTTGGGTGGTCTGATCAACTAAATGTGAGCTTTCATTACGTGATCCATTATTCTAATGTGTAGAAAATCAGTGCTCAAGGTCAGATGTTTACAAGTTTACAGGCAAGTACTAGGCTATCAGTCTGCAAGCCCTTACAAACTTTGTTGATAAACCACACTCAGGTTCTCTGCAGTCTGAAGGGGCACAATGCAAAATAGAATGTAGGAGAATTTGAGGCTGCCCCTCCAGTTAGCAATATTTACTTTGAAGGTGGCAAGGGTGATACTCTACTTGATGTGTAGTGAAAGTTTGTTCCAAAGGCAGAGGATGTATTGGAATCTGAACCTATTAAGCCATGTTGTCATATTTATCTGTTTTTTTAACAAGAAACATCTTTATTAAATTATCACTTATGACATAAGCCAAGGGTTCCCAAAGTGTGTGCCGCAGTGCCCTGGGGAGCCACGGCTTTCTCACAGGGGTGCTGTAAACTAGCAGAACTGGCATCAAGTATACTATGAAAAACTCTTGAAAGAGTCATCAAAGGCTATGCAGACTCCACGATACTACAGACCAACTCTAGGATGGCAAAGACCTCTTCCCTTATTTTTTATGCAGCTACATAGTAAAACACAGTATTATTTTTGTCCTACGAACACAGCTCTGACCTTTTAAAACTGTTCAAACGTATGTAACACAGATTCCTTGTGGACGGCTGATTGGTTGAACGTTCGTTGCAAGTGCTTCCAGAACAAATTTGACTGGGTGTCAAATCACGTCTCAGCATAATGAGCAAGTATTGTAGTTAGAAAGAAACTAAAATAAATTATGAAAAATAAGTGTAGAATTTGGAGGGAAAAAGAGAAAGGAACATATAACGTTGGTGAGCTTTCAACCAAGATAGTAAGTACCAGATGTAGGTTATTCTTTCAAGCTCTTTTTAGATTTAGTTCTTTTACCCCCCACACACTTGTATTATATTTTAGGATTTCTAAAATATTGTATATGTGGAAGAGCATAAAATATTGACTATGTTTTAGTTACGGGGGAATTTATGCATTAAAAACACTGAAGTAGATGATTTATAACCACAAGCATTTTCAGAAGTCAGTATTGTATTGGGCTGTTGTAGTGGTGAAGTGTTATCCAAGTTGTGTTTAATTTTACAGGAATGCGTAAGTTGAGGGTTAGTTGTACGTTTGCATTGTCATTTTAAAAAGAAGATGAAGCTGCGAGATTGAGATGCCTAAGTACTTTTGGATAAATTGTTTTATCCATTTTGAGATTGTGGAGTCAGTGTATCTCATGAAGCAGTGTTTGTAGGGGTAGTTGCAGTTTGGAGGGAATGCCACTTGAACCAGGACCAATCGGGTAGAGCGACGGTTGGAAGAAAAGTATGCAGAATTCTCATAAACTAATTTTAGAGCCTCCTCTAAAATGTTTTCAGTTCTGTCTCATTGTTCCTCCATCTTGGCACCAAGAAATAATGCCACACGTTCAAATTCCTGACTTTTTAGTGTCCAGAAAATGAAATGGATGTAAAATCTCATCTATCCTTTTTGCCTACTAGCAGTAAAGGTGTGACTGATTTATTTAGCACTTACCTTAGTGGGTAAGCCATTTTCAGCTACCACCCGAACTCACTTTGGAGAACACATACAGCTCACTTAAGAGCACATACACAATTAGTTTGCACAGGTTAAATTTACAAAGTAGTTGTACATATTGTTTAACTGCTAATCCTACTTTCCACATTAAACAATGACTGTAAATAAGAGTATCAAAGTTGTCCAATTAACCTACTGGCTACTTTTTAACACAGTCTTTAAATGCATAATGTTAATGTGTCCCACTGTATGTGTATGACTTCCTGTGGCAGGTCTGGAGGTAATCGATGTGTCAACCCATTATCTAGCATCTCAAAAGCAGCCCTGAATTCCCCTTGGAATGAAGTGTGTGGTGCTATACCGATTACCATTCAAGCAGGCTCATTTATTTGCACTTGTGTATGAAGTACATAGGTCAGGTGGTTGTGATTTATGAAGCGGCTCCCTGTCCATGGCTTGGCACGTGCCCGCCCCACTCCTGACAGGCTTCACACACAATAAAGCAGCATCAAAGCCTGCAGCACTAACTAGCTGCTCGTACTGCCCACAGGACAAAAAACAGCAACTATTAACAGTTTTAGGCTCAGACTCTTGGGATAGCGTGAAGAGATGGGCGATGTAATGTAATACAGTGATGATTTACTAACTCTCTTCAATTTAAAAAAAAATGTTAACAAAAATGGAATACAATCTCAACAAAAAAAATTCTATTACGCAGAACTTGCACGGTACCCCAAACAAATCCTTGGCTGTACATTCATCTGGGTACTGCAAACACAGCCAGGTGCAAATCACAGACAGAACATTAAGCTGCATAATACACATCAGTAGATGTACACAAGATGGTGCACATTTTTGTTGCTTTACTTCCCAAATAGCTCGGTGGTACAACTTGTCTTTGAATTGTTGTAGCACACTTTTCCAGAGGAAAGCCGCACTTTTGCCTGTTTCCTGCCTTTCCTATAACCAGCCTAGTCCGGTTACAAAGTTGCTGTATCCAGGATTGTTAGTAAGCTTCTGAGCCCCCAAGCCTTTCTGTGTTGGAGGAAAGCCTTCTAGCTTATCAGTGGGAGTGGTAAGCACTATGTAGCCTATCCTCCACGGGAAGAGTGAGTTTTGGCCCAGAAATTGTAGTTTATTTGGCCATTTGGGCAGTTTTGTATCTCTTTCAACTTGCTGGCTTAAAAGCCTATGTTGGTACTTGTTCCCCGCCTTTCCTGTAACTAGTCTAGTCCAGGTACAGATTTGCTGTATTCCAGGACTCTTTGTAAGATTCTGAGCCCCCCAAGCCTTTCTGTGTTGGAGGAAAACCTTCTAGCTTATCAGTGGGAGTGATAAGCACTAGGTAGCCTGTCTACCACGAGAGGTTCTTGGCCCAGAAATTGTACTTTGACCATTTGGACAGTTTGTCTGTCTCTTTCAACTTTCTGGTTTAGAAGACCACATCTGCGCTTGTTTCCCATCTTTCCTGTAACTAATCTACTGGGTAGCACTAGAAAGCCTTAAACTGATACAAGCCTTCTAGCTTAGGAGAGAGACTTTGGAGTGATTAAGTATCAATTTTCTGTACTTTCTTGCTGTACTTAACTGTTTTCTGCCTAAACACAGATTTTCCAGCGTTTATTGTGATTTAAAAGCTTGTTTTTTTCACATATTGTACTTATTTGACTGCATGCACTTTTAAAAAGTTGTTTTTTTTAAATAATTTGTTTAACTGTTGTAGGCTATACACTAAAGTGTGATAGCCTTTTCTGATTGTTTGTATTAGTTTAAAGCTGTTTTAAGTGTATTTTTTTTACTGTTTTTGCCTTATCTTTTCAAAAAAACAAAAAAAAAAAATCATTGTTTCCCGCCTTTCTAAGCTAGTATAGTCCAGTTTTCAGGCTAGTGCTGAATTCAGGGCTGTGATACTAGTTTCTGAGTTGCCCATACCTTGCTTGGATAGAAAGAAGTTTCTCTGCTCACCTGTTAGAGATGGGAGCTTTGAGCAAACGATCTGTCTCTGCAGGAGTGGTTCCAGCCCAGAAGTTAGTAGTTTATTGGCCATTTTGGGCTAATTTCTCCCTCTTTCATTTCCCTACTATAAAAATCGCGTTTGCACAGTTTTGCGCACCAGGCAGTGCCGGTTAAATTATTCCCGGCTCCACTAAGTGTCCTCTTCAGTTTTTCCCTTGAAACTAGTCTAACTCTCAACCTAAGCACTCAAAAAGCATCTTACAGCCCAGTACTTGCTCAGACCTAGTAGCAAGCACTAATATACCTTGACACTGATTGCCCAACAGGGCAAGGCTCTTTATTCACCCCTCACCAACCAAGCGACTAAACAGCTCACCCTACTATTCAGGCATGACCAAAGGGCAACTTTAGGTGCACTCTCCAGTCCAGCTGGTGAATCTGGGTATCCTGAGGCAATGTTACAACTGCCTCATGTACACAGACAACCCTCTCCTCCTACCACAAAACACTAACATATGCGAGAGATGCAATTATACAGGTAAACTGGAAGCTAAGCTGCCTCCACCCAAGACTGGAACAGACAGTCAAGAGGAGGAGGTTAACACTTGCACTACAACTCCAGTACAGACCTACTAAAACAGCACTGGCAAAAAATACACATAAATGCACAAAATCATACTCGGAGGCTCTAAATAAAAACCTGCAAAAGCATCAGAGACCTCCAAAGCAGACACCCAAACAACCTGCACTTCCTGTCACAAACCAGACAACACATAAAGCACAAAATCAGTGTGCCACACAATCACAGCCCTTAAGGCAAAATAACATACCTAACACACTAGTAATAGGTGACTCTGTAGTCAGGCACACTAACGTCCCACTCACTGGGCTGGACAAGCAGAAGGTTACTGATAACTACCTGTCGGGAGCCAGAATCCGCCACATAACACAAGCACTCAGTTCACTCCAGAACAAGCACAAATATGACTCTTTCATTGTTCATGTTGGTGGGAATGACCTGAGACAGACCTCCCTGGACTACATGAAAAAAGAAATGGAAGAGCTCTCTGATCATGCAGCCCAGGCTGGTATGACCCTGAGTAGCATCCTGCCCACACCAAGAATGATACCTCAGTATAAAGAAAAAATGATCAATTTCAACAATTGGTTAAGCTTCTGGTGTCATTCAAAGGGGATCCAGTGTCTGCCAGCCTGGGACGACATGCTCAACAAGCCGCGTTGCTTCGCAAGAGATGGCTTGCACCTGTCACCCATAGGCTTTCGAATACTGGCCAAGGCTCTTGCTGCCCCCATAGTGCCTTTTTTAGGCAAGGCTCAAAACTGACAAACCCACCACCGTAAATAGCACAAGTAACGAAAAACTGAGGGTAATGCTACTCAACGCCAAAAGTCTAAACCTCAAAATGCACGCACTTGAAGCACTCCTCAGTATGGAGAACGTCGACATCTGTGCAGTAACTGAAACCTGGTTTAAGGTTCCAGAGAGCACCCCAGCACTACCGGGCTACAACTCATACCACACATTTCGGCCACAGAACACGGACCGAAACACAAAAGGAGGGGGTGTATCCATATTCATCAAGGATACCTACACCTCCAGGTTAGTGGCGCAGCATGATACCTCTGAGATCATCCATGTGCAGCTAACATCGGGCAAATCTACAATGCAAATTGTGGCCTGCAACAGATCACCCTCCATGACCCAGGACCACCACTCCACCTTTCTGGAGACACTGGAAAACATGAAGGTCCTACCAAACACCCTGATATTGGGTGATTTCAATTATTTTATTTATTTATTTATCATTTGTTTACCGGGAAAGTCCGACTAGGTTCCACAGAGCCTGTTTTCAGTGGAGGCCCGGAGAGAAATGCTCCAGATGCATGTCTTTGGAATGTGGGAGGAAACCGGAGGAAACCCACGCGAACACAGGGAGAACATGCAAACTCCACACAGAAGGCACCCCAGCCAAAAATCGAACCGGAGAACCTCTTGCTGTGAGGCGACAACATTAACCGCTGCACCACTGTGCCGCCCTACCATTCACTGGGAAAACTACTCGAGTATAAATTTCCAGGCCCAGCGCTTTCTGGAATTCATCAACTCAAACTCCCTGGATCAGCTGGTATACTCCCCTACCAGAGGTGAAAACATGTTGGACCTGGTCATCACCAACATGGGCGACAGGTGTTCCACACCGGAGGTCAACCCGTCACTGGTTAGATCAGACCATAAACTAATCACTCTGGATGTCCACACCCCACCACCACCCCCAACTAAGGAAATCACAGTAAAAAACTTTTCTAAAACAAACTTCACCTTACTTAAGACAGAGGTGGTAAGTTTCACAGCCCCCATGCTAAAGGATAATGCTTCCCAAGATGCAGAAACCTTTACAAATGCACTCTATGAGCACCTACAAGGATGCATGGATCATGCCATCCCTAGCAAGACCAAGACTCAGTCCTCTAAGAGAAGGAAACCAGTTTGGTGGACCCCTGCCATAAACAGGCTATACAATAGAACGAGGAAACTAGTTAAGAAAAAAAGCAAATCCCAAGAAGGAAAGATATCCCTGATCAGTATCAGTAAGAAAGTAAAGTCCCTCATAAAATCCTCCAAAGCTAACTTTGAAAGGAAAATAGTCAAGGATTCGAAAGATAACCACAAAGCCTTCTTTAGCTATGTCAAAAATCTAAGTGGCAACTCGCAGATATGCTCTGAGCTAGTGCAAAATAGCACAAAATATACTGAACCCACTGATATTGCCAATATCCTGGCAGATAGATTCAGTGCAAACTTCACCCCCCTTTCACCCCCAAAAGGGCCCACAACAATACCGGAAAAGTGTAGTGTCCCAAAAATCACAGATGCACAGGTGAAAACAGCCCTTTCAAAAGCCAAAAACACAGCATCAATGGGACCAGGCTGCGTCTTGCATGAACTACAGAACAAACTAACCCCCCACCTAAACACGCTGTTCAACCTCAGCCTCTCCACAGGCTACGTGCCTATAGAATGGTGCACAGCAATGGGTATTCCTCTCCACAAAGGAGGGGCCACAATAGGGGCCACAATTGACCCTGGTAACTATTGCCCCATAAGCCTGACTAGCCTGGTCTGCAAGGCTATGGAGCGCATCATCATGGAACTCATTAACAAAGACAATGGGAACCTCCAAACACTTGACCCGACCCAGTTCGGCTTTGTTAAGGGCAGATCATGCCTACTAAACCTGGTTGACGTCTTTGAGACAGTCGCCAAGGCCATAGTCGAGGGAAAGGTGGTTCACACAGCATACCTTGACCTCGCCAAGGCTTTTGACACCATTCCCCATGAGTATTACAGAAAAACTCACCAGTCTGAACATAAACCCCTACATCACGAGATGGGTTGCCAACTGGCTTACAGACAGAACTCACACGGTAAGAATAGCAGGCTCCAGGTCCTAAACCAGTCACAAGTGCCCTGTTCCAAGGTTCAGTCCTGGGACCCTCTATACTTTACTTACTATCTATACTTCACAAGGTGCAACACACAGGAGGACTATACCAAGTTCCCCGTGACTGCAAAACTGGGGGAGCCATAATTGACTCTCTGCTGACACGACATCCTCAAAGGGCCTTGCTGAGACACAGACCTGGTGTTAAAGTCATGGCCTCAAGCTAAAATGCCAAAAATGCATAGTCATCCCATTTGGGAAAACAAACACCTAACTACTTACCACATAGGTGGCAGCCCCTTAATACAGAAAAGGTAATAAGAGATTTGGGGACCCAGGTAGATAGTAATCTCTCCTTTGACAATCATATTGCCAAAGTAGTTAGGAAGTCCTTCTATGTGGCCCATCTAATTACTAAAGCGTCGCATCTAGAAATAAAGAGGTTATAGTGCCCCTCTACTAGTCACTTATTAGACCCATCATAGAGTACAATGTCCCATTTGGGATGTACCTCACAAGACACTTCCAACAGCTGGAAAGACCACAAAGTACCCTCACCAAGAGGATTACTGGTCTCAAACATATGTCCTATGCAGCCCGACTGAAAAACTGTGGTTGTACACAGTGGCATATCGCCACTCAGAGGTGATCACTGCCTGACTTACAAAGCCATGTCCAACTCAGATTGATGGACACATGCTACCTACCTAAATCCAAGTCACTGCGACCACACGCTCTAGTGAGCTAAACCTCGCCACAACAATAAATAGAACATGCTGGAGGGATAGATTCCTGTCACAGAGACTCCCCATGCTTTGGAACAAAATTCCAAATGACATCAGGCAGAGCCCCTCACTAACTCTGTTCAAGAGAAACCTTGATGAGTGGATGGCTTACAGAAAATACACCCCTGGGATCACTTCATTGGCTCTGCTTGACAGAGGATCAGTTAATTAATCAATGCAAAAAAAGACACACACTCTGGCTAGGCTTGTAAATGCCCTCGGGCAGATAGCCTAGTACCTACCTATGAATGGCTCTGAGGAAGCTCTTGTGGCCAAATTGCATTAATCATGCCTCTGGACTGAAGCACAAGCATGTTTTTTGATTTTGGACAGTGAGATCAGGCGTAGTTTGGGCAGAGAGAAGAGAGAAAGGGGAAAGGGAGGATTTTTTCCACCACACAAAAAAACAACCTTATAAAATGTGATGTGAGTTTCACTGTCAGTCATTAATCACAAGATAATCATAATATCAAGAGTCAAGAAGACAGCAGTTATGTCAAGCAGTAAGTAGGAGATGGAAGAACTTTATGTTGACTTAATAGGGACAGATTTTAAATATTGCTCTTATAAACTTAAAGTTAATAAGGTTGCCATTAGGTTTGCTTACATCTCAACCATAGTAGATCAGTGTTATGCTGTTAAGCAGAATGTACACTTTTTTTGATAATTATCTTTTTATTGTACTTTTGAGCTTTTCTCCCCAGGTCTCCTAGTCAAGTTGGGCAGCCTCGTTAAACAAATGTCAACATAAATAAATAAATGAAATATGCACTTTATGCTTGCCGCAGGGGGGGGGGGGGCGCACCTTGGGAAAACCTGGATTCAGCAAGGAAGTCCAGAATCGAAAAAGTTTGGAAACCACTGACATAAGCAATTATATATTTATATAAATGAAAACAAACCATATTGACATAATTTTAGTTGCAACCATTATGCATCACTTATAATCTTTCCAGTCACTGTCAGCCATACATTGCATAGCTCATTCAAATCTTACCTTCTTTTAAACCTCATTCCTCATCTGCATGTATTGTTCCCATAATTTCCATTTTTTTTCTATAGGTAATTTGCTCCTACCTATTTTTCTAAAGATCCCATTTCCAGTTGTTTTATTTATCTTACTATAGTCACTACTTCTAGTACAACTTGTTTAGACTTTGATTTCCATTTTCTAGTAATTGCTTTTTTGGCAGCCACCATAATTAGACTCAGCAAGGCCTTATTATCTCTAGGCAATGCCGATTCTGTGTCATAAATTAAAAACAAATAATTTCCTTAGTCATACCAGTTTGCCCAACCAGTATTTCTGATAGAGTAGTCTGCAGGGAATTTATAAAGTGTGCCAACTCATTATACTCCCAGAAAATATGTTCCCAATTACACCTTTCTTCCTCATCACACCTCCAACATTTGCTATCTACCTGAGTGTTAGAAAAATATGTAATAGTAATATACATGCTTAGTGCATTTAGTGCATTCGAGATTTAAAAGGGTTAATACATTTATTCTGTTCACACTGCATGAATCTGCACAGCCATTAGAAACAAGAAGCATTCTGTTTCTGCTGTCAGCAAATAACAAAAGAAGTAATTCATTTCTGCTAATGTCATGAAAATTAACAAAGGGATATTGATTTCTGCTTATGCCATGAGAAAACATGCAGCTGTTAGAAGCTATTGATAAAGAAAACAATAGATGCTTGAAAGTTTAAACCATAGTCAGCATTACTTGTACCAAAGCTAGAAATGTACCTTGAATCTAGACAAAATGAAACACGTGTAGAACAGTACAATAGAAGAATTGAAATGCTGAAATGGACTGACATAAACCCAAGGCCAGGTTGTTTTTCTCAAAATGTTTTGCAGAATGACAGATATTTTAACTTGGTCAGCAATAAGTCTAACAATATTTCTGCAGAATATACAGAAAGCTGTGTCTAACTACATCAGCAATAGAATGTAACATTTTCTATGTGACAGGAAGAGAACTGTATAAGTATAACCTACTAGTCATTAATCATTCAGACAAATCTTGTGCCTACATGCTTTGTCTCCTTGCTGCAAGTAATAAAGGGTGCCTTGCTTGAACCTAACGTGAAATGGTCTTTGAAGTTTTTTCCTTTGACAGATTGGTCCTTCGGACCGGAACCCTCTCTTCAACTCGGATCAGACGGGTCAGGTGGTTGAAACCGTATGGGGAAGAAACCAAATCGGTTCTTCTTATCTGAAAAGTCCTCCGACTGAATTGTTGTTCAAAAGAGGCCAGCCACTTTCTGATCTGTGACTGAAGGACAGGTCTCTGTGAATTGGTGATCAATCACATGGGCTCAGGTAAGGTGAATCTACTTCTTTCTGTTTTCTGTTTTAGATCTGGGACTAGATGTGTATTGTTTTTGTTAGACTGTATTTTTCTTACCAGTCAGGGACAAAAAAGATTACTGTCTTGTCATAGATCAGGAGAAACGGAATAAGCAGGCAGTCATTCTGAAGAGACTATAACAAAATCCGTGATACCACGTTAAAAAATTAAGAAAAGTTATGTAACGATCAAAGGGTAGAACGAAATGGGTAATAATTGCACAAAAAGACCCCAAAATCCGCTGTTAACAGAAGACGCAAAATACATGCAGTCGCAGCTTGCCAACAATGTTAAATATTATTCAAAATGGGTTAATAAGTACAAATTTGACGGAAAATTAGAAAAATCCTCGCTTATCAAACTTGTCAAACAACTCAAAACCGATTCCAAAGGTCGGGTAAAAAAGCAATGTAAATTAGGAATTCCTCAGGCACACAGGTGGATTGAGGAAGTAAACTGTAGGGAACAAAAGAACAAAAATTCAAAAGCAATGTTTTTAGATAAGGAGGATAATAACTTAGTAATAGCATCAGCACCTCCGCCTCCCTTACCGGAATATGAAGCAAGTGAACAGGTTAGTCCACCCCCACAATATCCTGTGGTCACTGAAGATAGAGATAGTATGAAAATAAAACTGACTAAAATTAGAGATCCCATCGAGACCAGGTCTCAAACAAAGGCAGGTAACTCAGATAAAGGCATCGAGTTATGGCAAATGGTTAAAAATTCACGATCTATAAGTGAAGAAGAAATAATATGTCCACTTATAGAAGTACCCAACCCTCAGGCAGGCCAGGACAATCAGGACCCAACTATTTTAGTGTATAGACCTTGGACTCCGGAAGACATCCGGAAAGCCACTGAGGGAATTCCCCACCCAAAGGTTAATTTTAGAAAATTCTCAGAAGATTTACAAGGAATGAGGCTGAGTTATAACTTAAACAGAGAAGAGGTAGAAAAGGTAGTTAGACAGATTGTAGGGCCAGATTGGTATATGATTAGTGGGAACTGGAATCCCTGTGACGCTGCACAAAGACCTCTCCCACATAGCAGCGCAGAATTAGACACCAGAGTAAAAGGTCTTACAGACCACATCTCTGAAAAATGGAAACCTAGGGCAGACTGGACTTGCATTAATCAATGCATCCAACAAGAGGGTGAAACGATTGACCGGTATTATGCCAGACTATTAGAGTGTTTTAATAACCACTGTGGAATGCAAGTTCCTGAAGATCAAACACAAGATTCCCCATATAACAGCAGTTAAAGAATGCATTTTTAAAGGGCAGTATTGCACCTATAAGCAGTTTTATTACAAAACACAGTGTAGATCATCATACAAGCAGATTACAATCATTACTTGAATATGCTAGGCATGCCGAAAGGCATTTTAATAGCAAAAAGAAAAAGAAAGCTCAAGTATTTTCTGTAGAAGATGGAGCAGAAGTTTACATAGTACAGTCTGGGAAAAAGAGCAAGAAAAATGCACAGGGAAACAAACAATCTGATCAATGATCAGAGGACTTTGATGTGCGAAAGAAAAGGGGAGAATGTTTTAAATGCAGTAAAAAGGGACATTTGGCAAGGGATTGCAAGAAAAACAAGAAGACAACAACGGAAGACAAGGAGGGTGAGGACCGACTATATGGTAGTCAGGAATCACTAGAAGGAGCTAGCGGAGAAGGGATAAATGAAAATGTGATAGAGGGAGTAGAGGAAGTGCAGGAAGTTAGTGGCAATGAAGAAAATTAAATATTAGACCTAGCTTTATTGAGCTTGGAGCTTTATTTAGCAGACACGAAACCAGAAGTTACACTCTTGGTAGAAGGGAGGGGAAGTCAAATTCTTGTGTGACTAAGGGGCATCACAAACCCTGATACATCCCTCCAAACTGCCAGAAAACACAGAGTCACCTGATTACATACTAGACAAAGCAGCTAATGGACAGTTGTATCGGGAGTCTCTCCCGTAACATTGCAATAACTGATCCAGTTTCAGGATTGACACAAAAAAACAAAATTGTTGTTTCTGCAAAATGCCAAGTAAACCTCTTGGGCAGAGACCTCATGCAGCTATTTGGTATAGCCGTAGTCCCAATCATGCAGGGTATGGAAGCACAGCGACAAATTAATACCTTTGCAGTGCAATCGGAGGGTGAAATGTTTTATTGGTACAGCCAGGACCTGGTTACGACTGGTCCAGGGACTGTAACTGAAGAGTTAATGAATGTAGCCATCAGCAAGTTCCCCTCCCTTGACATTGATAAGCAACACCTGTTGCACTGTACCCTGTATTATTGTAACAAACCAGGACCTGATAAGGAATATGGGCAAGAATTATTTAAGAATCATGCAAACAGATTGATATTGCGTAACCTGTACTGGGACACAGAAGGGAACAGTGTTGCCAGCTGTTCATTGCCCCAGGAGTTCTTTGAACTTTATAAATCTAATTGATTACCACATGTTAACTTAACCAAAAACAGAAATATAGAATGGGCAGACCTAGGAGAAAAAGTCACAAGATGGGAGAAACAAACAGAACTAGAACTGTCAGAACAGGGAATACAAATACAGAAGTTAAATTGGATAACTCAGACCAACCCAGCTGTGCACTTGCAGTCTGGTGAGGACAGCTGATTGGCACTCCTGTTAAAGGAGGAAGAAAATGCCTTACAAAATATACCAGAGACCCTCTGGTCAACAGGAAAATCAGATGTAGGACTCATTCATACGGTGGAACCAGTTACTATCATGCCAAAGTCAGCATTCAGACCACAAAAAAGACAGTATCCCTCATGAAAAGATGCAGAGGCAGGGATAAAGCCTATTATAGCAGCCTTACTTAAAGGAGGGATACTAGTAGAATCTTCCGATTCACCATGTAACACACCCTTATTTCCAGTCAAAAAAGCAAATGGAGAATGGCGTATGGTCCAAGGTTTACAAGCTGTAAATGATGCAATAATACCAAGGGCACCTATGGTGCCAGACCCACACACCCTGTTGAATGATTTAAAACCTCAGCAGAAGTATTTTTCCATGGTAGACATCAGCAATGTGTTCTTTTCAATACCAATACACCCTGATAGCCAGTATTGGTTTGCATTCACATTTCAGGGGAAAAGGTATACATATACGCGACTACCACAGGGATATTGTGAAAGTCCAACAATATTCTCACAAGAAATGGCAAGCAACTTGGCGGGATTCACCCCACGAAGAAACAGTCAGATTTTACTTTATGTTGATGACATCTTGCTGGCAGCCTCCACCCAGTAGGATTGTAGAGAAGATACCATAGCACTTCTACAATTCTTAGCCGCTGAAGGACGTAAGGTAAATAAAAATAAACTGCAGCTTTGGAAAAAACAAGTCAAATACCTGGGATATGTAATATCCAAGGAAGGCAGAACATTAGATGAGGACAGAAAAATAGCGATTTTGCAAGCACCAAAACCCACTACCAAGAAGGAAATTATGTCCTTCCTGGGTACAACAAATTTTTGCCAGAGCTGGATTTCAAACTATGCTTTGGAATCTGCACCTCTGACTGACCTTGGCATCCTCATTAGTTCTGGGATTGTCAAACTATCATAAATGTTTTTTCCAAACTGTAGATTGTAAGCAGGGTTACATGACATCAGTATTAACACAACAGCATGGGGATAAGCAACGCCCTATTTCTTACTATTCATCACAACTAGACCCATTGGCATGATCCTTACCCCACTGTGTACAAGCAGTAGTTGCAGCTGCAATGGCAGTACAGGCTTCAGCCTCAGTAGTCTTATTCCACCCTCTCATTTTGAGAGTACCTCATGCAGTTGCGATTATTTTACTACAAGAAAAGGTGGCATATCTTTCCCCTGCTAGGCATCTTTCCTGTATGACTGCATTGTTGAGCCAACCTCATATGACAATTGAGCGATGCACGACTTTGAATGCTTCTACTCTGCTCCCGACCCCTGCAGACGGCACACCGCACCGCTGCCTGCAGGTAATTGAGCAAAAGACACAACCTAGAAAAGATCTCACGTATGCCCCCTTGGATGATGCCGAGATGACATACTACGTGGATGGCTCGTGCAAAAGGGGTCCTGCAGGACAGAACCTAGTAAGATATGCAGTAGTTTCTGACACTGAGATTATAGAAGCAAAACCTTTACCAAACAGCTTATCTACACAGGCATGTACCTTAGCAAAGGGTAAATGTGTAAACATTTTTACTGACAGCCAGTATGCTTTTTCTACTGTACTTGTTTTTGCGCAACAGTGGAAAAACCGGGGAATGATAACATCTACTGGCAAACCTATAAATCATGCACAGTTTATTTTAGATCTTTTAGAATCTATTCAGTTACCTCAGAAAGTAGCCATTTGTAAATGCACAGCTCACACCAAGCAACAAGATAGAATTTCAAAAGGTAATGCAAGAGCTGATACAGCTGCAAAACAAGCAGCCACAGAAGTATTTCTTTTAAATGAGGAATTACAACCTTCTGAGATTTTAGACTTAGAAATGTTAAAAACAATGCAAGCTGAAAAACAACGATGGGTAAAAACGAGGAGCAATTCTCGAAAAGGGGCTGTACATCTCTAGAGAAGGGAAACCGATACTACCATCTAATTTGTTTAGATATGCAGCTTTGTTGAGCCATGGGCAGTGCCATGTCTCAACAGGGGGGATGGTACAGCTGGTGAACCAGGTGTTCACAACGTACGGATTTACAAACTACTCTAAAAAATTTTGTTTGACGTGTCAGATTTGTAACAAACATCATGCACAAGGGGCATTAAAGCCCAAGCAAGGGAGTTTCCCTACACCACCATATCCATTTCACACTATCTGTATGGATTTCATAGAACTGAACAAATGTGAAAATAAGAAGTATTGTCTTGTCATTGTAGATATGTTTTCCAGATGGGTGGAAGCCTTTCCAACAAAAAATCCTGATGCAGCTATGGTGGCAAAAGTACTTGTCAAGGGAATCATTCCTAGGTTTGGTTTTCTGGAAAGGATCTACAGTGACAATGGTACACACTTTGTAAATCAAACCATACAGCAGTTAAGTAAGCATTTTGTTATTTCTTTAAAAAATCATTGTGCATACCATCCACAATCTGCAGGGCTAGTTGAAAGGCATAATGGTATATTAAAAAACAAATTGATAAAATTGATAGCTGAGACAGGGAAAAACTGGTTATACTGTTTACCCCTGGCACTGTTGAGCATGAGAACTGTCCCTACAGCAAAAGGATTGACTCCTTTTGAAAAATTATTTGGAAGGGCTTATTATACACCCCAGTGGAAACTTCTCATGTCATCAGACCAGGAAGCTGATTTCACACTAGCTTAATATATGAGAAGGTTAATGAATTCTAAACATCTGTTGCAGTCAAATTCTGTTTCAGATAGAAAACAAACCAAGACATCAGAAGTGGCTGTAACGCCCGGAGAGTGGGTGTGGATCAAAAATATAAAGAAGAAGAATTGGTCATCGCCAAGGTGGGAAGGTCCCTACCAGGTGCTTCTTTCGACACCCACTGCAGTCAAGATAGCAGAGTGAGCTTTGTGGATCCACCTGACGCACTGCAAACTTGTTAAGAACTTTGAACTGGACAAAAATCTTACCTCTCCATCGGGGCCCTCAGCACAAAGTCTGGCTACAAAGGGGGGTCAGATCAATAGGACTGATCCGTCTCAACCCCAGTGAAGAAACCATTGGTGCTGAAGGTCCTATTAGGGCAGAGAGTAAGAACACGTGTCTGAAATAAAGATGACAGAATCCAGTAAGATCCAAATGCACCTATTCGGAAGAGTCGGAGAAAACAGAAATGCAGACCAACTGTTTCCTCAGAAGTATTGCATAACCATCCTGTTGACTGTACTAGTGACAATAATCTTTTTGTTGTGGCCATTCCTTTTCACAGCCACACAAACCGAACTGAACAAGCATGCAGAGTGGCATGCAGAGTGGCACCCAAACTTTAACACTTACCAGGCAATCAAATATGTGTATGCTGAGACCTTCAATGTTTCGAATTGCCAACAGCATATGGGGGGTTACTGTTAACTTCAGTTCCCCTAGGAGCCATCAAGACCTGGGAAAACTTAATTTATGATACATCAGATGCCACATCACAAGATAAAGTAGCATTGCACTTGTCTGTTCGACAAAAGGGGACTGTGTGTTTTTACAAAAATGATACAGTTCAGGTGGGTTGGAGCAATTGCAATGTGACTGTTCCCTATAGATGCTACACTAAACCTGATAACATAGGATCCTATTGCAACACGAGTTATGATTCATTTGTTGAACTGATGCATAGGACAACTGGTGAAATAAAACATAATGCTGACCTTTATAGACAAAAAATGTTTCATCCAGCGCCAGGACATAGTAAAGTTACTACCAAAGTAAAAGATTGTTACTTTGTATGTGGTAGGAAAGCATATAAGTGGTTACCTGAGAATTGGTTCGGCAGTTGTTTTTTGGGGTACCTAGTTCCGGCCATATGACACACAGCAGTTTTACCTCAAGGGAAAATTCGGAATGTTCGACGAGAAATCAAAAAGCCTGTCAATCCAGTGGGGCAAATTAATGCGGGCTGGAAAAACCATCATGCTGTGGGCTTAGGGAAAAATGGACTGTCACATATGGACTTGGGTGATACCATCATACTGCCAGCATATGGAGCAACGAAATCAATCTGGGAACTGAGAAAATTGTCTAAACTTTTCGAAATAATGAGCAATGCAACCTTTTCTGCCCTAGAATTGGTGACTGATGAACTGACTGCCATGAGAACAGTAGTGCTTCAAAACTGCATGGCTCTTGACTTCACCTTAGCGGCAAGAGGAGGTACGTGCGCTTTAATTCAGGAGGAGTGCTGTTCATATATTCCTGACCACAAACATGAGATAGACAATCATCTTGAGGTAATTCAGCAGCTGTCAGCCATGACCTAACCAGGACCAAATCCATTGACGGACTTTTTCCAGAGATTGTTTGGGGGGTGGGGCAGTATCCTGATGAACATCCTGATTGCCATCTGTGTAGGAATGATCCTACTGATGGTATGTGTGTGCTGCTGCATCCCCTGCATGAAAAGACTGATTAAAGACTTTATAGACATGTCAGTTTCAGAAACCTTATACCAAGGTGCTGAACTTGAAGAACTGCTGAAAAACTGAAAATGCTTTCATAAGTTTAAACTGAATGACTCTCTTAACTGCAAATCCTGAGTAGGAAGAGGTTAGGGGAAGGAAAATTGTTTATGCTTATCTTGAAAGTAGAATAAAAGTATTAAAAGGGGGGAAATGTTAGAAAAATATGTAATAGTAATATGCATGCTTAGTGCATTTAGTGCATTTGAGATTTAAAAGGGTTAATACATTTATTCTGTTCACACTGCATGAATCTGCACAGCCATTAGAAACTTAACAAGAAGCATTTTGTTTCTGCTAATGTCAGCAAATAACAAAAGAAGTAATTCATTTCTGCTAATGTCATGAAAATTAACAAAGGGATATTGATTTCTGCTTATGCCATGAGAAAACATGCAGCTGTTAGAAGCTATTGATAAAGAAAACAATAGATGCTTGAAAGTTTAAACCATAGTCAGCATTACTTGTACCAAAGCTAGAAATGCACCTTGTATCTAGACAAAATGTAACACATGTATTAGAACAGTACAATAGAAGAATTGAAATGCTGAAATGGACTGACATAACCCAAGGCCAGATTGTTTTTCTCAAAATGTTTTGCAGAATGACAGATATTTTAACTTGGTCAGCAATAAGTCTAACAATATTTCTGTAGAAAATACAGAAAGCTGTGTCTAACTACGTCAGCAGTAGAATGTAACATTTTCTATGTGACAGGAAGAGAACTATATAAGTATAACCTACTAGTCATTAATCATTCAGACAAATCTTGTGCCTACATGCTTTGTCTCCTTGCTGCAAGTAATAAAGGGTGCCTTGCTTGAACCTAACGTGAATTGGTCTTTGAAGTTTTTTCCTTTGACACTGAGGAAAAATTTGTTGGAGTTTAGCTGGGGTATAAAAATATCCATGTAAACCCTTCCAAGCAAAGATCCTAAATCTTCTAGACTTCATTGCATATTTGGGAGACATACATACTGTATATATCTAATTGTTTTTTTTTGTGTGAATTGCTTATCCACTCTCTCTTCTCAATCCTTTCTAACCTTCTCTGATTTATTCTTGTAGTATTCATGCAATATTTTATATGCTCTAATTATTCCTTTTTGAACCATCTTCTGTTCTAGATTCTACTGAAAACTCTGCCAGCACTGGCCTTTCATTTAAGACCCCCCCATCCCTTTCTATTTGCCTATACTCTGATATCAAACCTTGATAGGGAAGACAATCTCTAGCCTGCTGTTCAAATAAATTATTGGTCTCTTCCCATTCTCTTACCCTTTCTTCTCTAATTATTTGTTCCCAATGCCATGATTCTTTTGCCAGTATTCTCCAATAAATTCCAGCTCATTCTTGCCTATTGTCTCTATCCCTAATTGCAGTCATCCCTATTGGCAGAATCTCTTTTCTCCAGTCCAGTGTTGGCGAAGTTCTTAGAGTACTTTCTGGTACTTTATGAATGTAATATTCTGTATGGTTATTGGTATTCTCTTTAAGGATCTGCATCCAAAATCCCAGTCTGTCTTTGTTTCTTGAGCTTCCCCCAGTTTTGTCATCATCCCTTTCTAGTCTGAGTTATGGATTTCTGTTTATGCTATGTATATCAGCCTTAACTGTGTAGCTGTGCAATACCCTTCAAATCTAGTAATCCCAAACTGTGTTGTTTTATTGGAAGAATCAGTTTATCCTACTCCACTCTTGCCATCTGCACCTCCCAGATAGAATCCTTCAGCTCTTTATTATTTGCTATCCACAACTTCTCCTCCTTGATAAAAATATGCCTAATGTGTATAAAACTAAAGGGGCTAAAACATTTTAACTGCTTGTATCTTGTTATCCATAGCCATAAAACAGAGCTTCCAATTTCTCAGTTTTTGTATTATCTTTTGCTTAGTCTCTTCCTACATTTCCTTAACTACCACACCAGAATTCTTTACAATCCATACTCCTAAGTACTTCATTTTATCATGTCCTCCTAAATATGGATATTGCTGAACAAATTCCTATGCAGGCACATAATTTACAGCTATTGCCTTTGTTTTAGATTCATTAATTTTGTATCCTGAAAAGATTTGAAACTGTCTCAAAATGTTCCACAACACTGAAATGTCCTTTTCTGGTTTTATCAGGTATAAAATAGTATCATATGCAAATAGAACCAGCTTTTCTCAACTGCCATTACCAGTTATATCCTTGAATTTCTGAGGCTGTTATTTTCTTTGCCAGTGTTTCTGAATATATTGCCAATAAAAAAGAGGAAAGAGGATACCTCTGCCTGGTTCCTGTGCTCAGACAGAAATTATCAGAGAGGAAACCACCCATTGTAATTTTCACCTCCGATCCGTCATATATCCTCTTAATTAACCTTATAATTTTATTAGTGAATGCAAATGCTTCCATTGGCCTGCTGATAAAGTTTTCTATCACTATTGGAGTTCCTCTTGCAGTTACTATAAGTACTCCTCTTTTTCTTTGTCCCAGGTATTCCATTGAATAACCACCCTAAAACCTTTCTTTATCAAATTCACATGTTTGTTTCTTTCCAATTGTGTCTCCTGTGGCATAGCTATTTACACTCTACATTTGTTGATATATTTCACTAATCTTTCTTTTTTGTATAAATCTGTGAGACCATTTATATTTAAAGATAATATAGAAAGCATCATTATATTAAAAAGTTATTCTTTCCACATTTTACATGCAACAACTTTTTTGTTAAGTGTCTAGTTACAGCTTTTGTATTATATGCATACACTAAGGTTTGGCAGGTTGATCTTTTATACAGTTGTTGCTTGTCATATCAATTTGAGCCTCTGTTACATCTTACAAAACTTTTTGTTCTATTGCAAGCCCTCAAACAAAAAAAAGACATTCACAATACACCCCCAAAAACCTATTAACTTAATACTAACATGCAAAAGTTTGTACATCTTCAAATATTGAAGTTCTACACTCCTAATAGAAACAATTGTCCCAGACTGATAGGCACACTTGTAGACTTGGGTTAATCTAAATGGAAGGTTATCTATGCTGTGACGCATGGTGTACAGCCCGTGCTTCTACTAAATGCTATTTGGTTTTGTCTTGTCTTTATTACTCTCACAGATTCGGAAAACACAACTGCTTTCAGAAAACATTATCTCCTAGCCATTGAAAGAAATAGGTATTCTGTTTTTATTGCTCTTTATCAAATTGTCTCCATGGAGACATGAGAATCAGGTACAGAGTTGCATCTACAAGCAGTCATTTATTTGTTAGATAATGTTCTTTTTTATTTGCTTTCTCGTAAAACTTGTTACTAGATCAAGCCATGGCATTCCCCTATGCAAGAGTGAAAAAAGCACATCAGGTTTTCTTACATCCTGCTCTTTTGACCAGACCTTCCTTTCTTTATGTTACAGTACCTACATTTCGTAAAACTGAACAAGTAGAAAGAAAGGAGAAGGGGAAAAATACAGGGGCACCTGTTTACTCTGTATCCCATTATGCTTAAAAATAATTTAGAAAACTGTACTTTATAGCATGCAGATTATATCATACATTATAAAAACACTACTATTAAGATCATCATTTTGTTTTAGTTACAGTTAACTCTTTCCTTCTTTTTCCCCCCTACCTAAATGTTCTTCCAAACATTAATGGAATATGAAGTAGGGCATATGCTGTAGAGTCCCTACACGTTTAACAAAGTCAAAAAAGTCCAGTATTTCTATGTTTTCTTGTTCTGTGATGTTTCATAAATATGTTTAATGCCCTGACGCTGTCCGGTTCGATTCTCAGCTAGAGCGTCTTCTGCGTGGAGACATGCATGAATGTGTACCTTAATTGAAGGTTGTGCGTCAGGGCTGGTAACTCAGCACATAAAAATCAACTACCAATCATTAGCGGACCGGAGTTCCTCTGTGGCGACCCCTAACTGGGAAAAGCCGAAAGACACAACAACCCACATTTATTTGTCAGTTTTCAAGGTGCTAGTTTAATTCCAGTTGAGCTCCATCTCCCAATTCCAGTCTCTGCTTCATTTCCAATGTACTTCCAGTTCTTCTAGTCAACTTTTGTGCTTTTTTTTTCTGTTTCTCAAGGATTTTCCATTGAAATGTTGGAAAAGGTTTCACTGGCACAGTTTCTCTGTGATCTTTATTACCAGAAGAACAAGAAGCAGAATCTCCTCCTGTTTCATAACTCATTTTTTGCTGGACAAGCTTTTATATTTCCTTCTTAGCGTGCTTTGTGTCAAAAAATAATTTTGTGCCTCCAAAAAAGAATATTCTGAAAATAGCTGGGTACTTTAGCTTGAATCTCATGCCTGCTTCTCAACATTCCCTCATTAGTGGAATAAATTTACTCTTCTTCCGCCTGGTGTACTGTGAGTAGTCATTTTCCCCAAACACTCTACTGTCTCCTCACTTGCAGTACTTTGTCCTTCTGCCATAGTTTTGTCAGAATCAACATTTTTTTTGCAGGGAGGATTGCATCTTTACTATTAAAGTCTAAGTTGCTTTCTCAGGGCCACGTTTGCAGCATACACACATTTCACCCTTTTGATTAACAACTCCTGCTTTGGAGTAGCAGTCCAGTTGTTTATTTGTGCTTTCATAAAATTAATACAGTCTGCTCCTTCCAGCTTCTCTGGTCCAGCAGAAAATCTCATGTTTTCCCTATGTGCTGTGTCCTCTTAATTCTGTTATTTTTTGAAACCTCTCTTATTGAGCATTCTCATATTTAGCCAGCCTCTTCTTCATTTCCACCTCTGATTTTTACAGTTTTATCATCTCATCTGAATATCTTTTTAAAGCTTCCTCTATTTTTTCCAGCCTTTTATTATTTGAATTGATATACTTCTTCAGTGTTTCATTTATTTTAATCAGATCTGAGTACATTTGACTTATTTTTCCTGTAGGTTACTGGAAATCATGCCTTGCACAAAAGATGGAGCTTGCATTGCTTTTTTGCTGAACAGCTGCATAATTATTTCCAGTCAGTGTTTTTCCTCACCTTTTGTGGTTGATTTTATTTCAGGCTCTCTGAATTTCTTTTTTGCTGGCATCCAGGCAGTGCACTTACTAAGCAGATACTGAAATTGACCCAAAATTATGAGTTTACTGGCTCTGTCTTCCGAGTTTCTGTTTTCACACTGGAAGATCTGAAAGTAAACTGTTACTCAATGTGTAGCCATCTTGGAATGCCCATGCGCTGAACTAAGTTGTTTTATTTATCTGTAAAATAGATTTAGTTCCTTAAACTGGATATTTAAGGAACCAGTTGTTCTGGGAATGAATAGGGTGTCAAGGATGGATCTTTCTTGGCTTGAAAGAGTAGACACTGATCACCTTGTAGGAGTCTATATAAGAGACTGAACACAGAGAAAGGGCTGTCACTCTGTCTACATAACTGATGGTCTTGGGGCTTTTTTTATTAAGTTGCATGACATGTTTAGACATATATGTGGCAAAAAATGCATTATCTTCAGAGCTAGGCCTGATGAGTAATGAGGAAAGGGGAATTAAGACTTCTTGCATCTAGAAGAGATGTCTTTAGAAATTAGATGAGCCAGATAGAAGAATTTCTCCACTACTAAGCAGATATGATGGTCAAAAGATGATGAATGTTCAGTTTTTTGCACATTTAAATTGAGAATATCACCCTTTAACCAGTCATTAACATAGACTAACCCTTGCTTTTGCAACTGTGCATTAGTGGAGGAACGAATAACAGCACCCAGTTAACAGTCATTTGCAAACTTGGATAATGATAAACTGGGAATGTTGGCCTGGAGGTCTGAGACATAGATGCCAATTAGGAGAGGACCTAGCACCAAGCCAAGTGGTATACCAGTATTAATGTTTTTGCTTTCAGAAGTGGCATCTGTGATTATAACCTCATGGGCTATTTCAGACAACCAGTTAGCTATTCACCACATTGATATATGCAGTTATCTTTATATTTACTAGCCTGTCAGTATAATACCTGCATGGGGAATAGTTTAAAAGGCCTTAGCCAGAACCAGATGACCTATATATATGTAATATGTAACCACTGTTCACTGCTACGGTAGCTTTTTCAAAGAAATTGACAAAGTTAAAGAGGCAAGATGTGCATTTGACGAACTGATCAAAAAATAAATAAAACCCCAATCAACACAGCTAGTAGGTTTTAGCTTTATTGGCCTGAAATTGTCCAATAAAATGATAAAACAAGTCATGGGCATTCAGAATCGTCAATGAGCTGAAACACCTGATGTTCATAGAGATCATTTGCATATATCCCATGTGGCTCTGATACAAGAGGTTTGGGAGGTCACTCAGTGGAAGTTCTAGCTTTGCTGGAGTTTTCATTTTGTTTTTACTGATTGATTTTTCAGTGACCTTCTCATTCATTGTTTTAGTTTGTTGTTTGGGATATTTTTGCAGTGAACCTTATGATAATGGACATCAGCTGGGTATAACAACCCTGTGTTTCTAATGCTTAGTCAAACTTGTATGGGTCAATAGCAGGCCCAGCCTAGTGGGGTTTTGCTTTTTTTTATTGAAATGAAGTTGTCCATGAAAAAAAAGTCATTGGGGCATTCAGAATCGCCAAATGGCTGAAAACACCTAATGCTTAGTCATACAATCAGTTTGTGCTGTGCTGACAAGGTCATAACAAGGCCGAAATATGCATATCCACAGCTAGTGGAGCTGGGCTTTATTGGTGTGAAATTGTCCCGTAAAATGATGAAACAAGTCATGGGCATTCAGAATCACCAATGAGCTGAAACACCTGATGTTCATAGGGATCATTTGCATATATCCCATGTGCCTCTGATACAAGAGGTTTGGGAGGTCACTCAGTGGAAGTTCTAGCTTTGCTGGAGTTTTCATTTTGTTTTTACTGAAAATCTAACAAGGTCCAATCACATGCAGTCAGTTGACTATTCACTAATAAATGAGTCAACCAATCAAGTGTTTATTATGAGTGAAGCCCCCAAGAGTGTAAACAGTAAACAGTGAAGCTACATCTAATGTGACAAAAGCATAGTCATAATTACCATCATATTGATCATACCAAGAAAAAAGCACCTATTCGAGTGATGTGAATGTAGCATATAATATTCTGAAAAAGAATTGGTCTATTTTACAAGCTGACCATGACATCAGAAAGGTTATTGATGATTCTCCTAGGTTTTGTTTTAGGAATAACATTTCTGTTAAATGACAGTTATGCTATTGGAATGACTTGAGAGACTGCTCTTCACTCTTTTCAAAAAGGGACTTTTAAATGCCATACTTGCAGAGCATGTAAGTATATTCTAACAAACACCTCATTTTTGCAACTCAGCACTGGTTTTACAGTAGAGATAGATTTTTATGCTGACTGTAAGAGTAAAGATCTGGTTTATTTTGCAGACTGTACTGCCTCCAGAGCCTTCTTTGTTGGCAAAATGAGTCGCACATTAAAAGAAAGGGTTATGGAGCATATAAACAATATAAATAAAAAGAAAGTAAACAAGGCCCTGGCTAAGCATGTAATGGAACAGGGTAGTGACCACTCATTCAAGTTGATGCATTTATTAGTGAATAGTCAGCTGACTGCATGTGATTGGACCTTGTTCTATGTTTAAATCCTCTTCTTTTAGTGTTTTTTATATGGTCTAAAGAAGCAGCTTGAGTATTTGTGTACGTGCTTACCTTTTATTTGACATTGTTTTATTAAAATTTATAGATCATTTTCAGCCATGTTGATCGGGGATTTATTTATTTATTTACTTTTTTTGACTATTTGATTTTGTATCACTTCAACCATTGAGTGGCTTTGATTTTTGTTCTGTATGAAGTCAAACTGTTGATGGTTCAGGCTGTAAGAGATTTTTAGTGTCTAGAGTAATGAAAACTGAGATAATACATTCCATATCTTTGCACGAGGCCAGAGAAACTAATGGGCCTATAATTTCCAGGTTCTGTGGTTGGGCCACCCTTGTATAACCACCTTGCATGCCTGTCTAACAGGCTTTGTGAATGGAACCAGTGGATAGGCGTAGATTAAAGAGTTCAATTAGGGGGTCAGGTAGACTATATTTGGTACTGATAATCGGCAACCTGATATGGTATAAGGACCCATGGTTGAGGTGTTCTTAGCTTGTGATAGAGCTAAGTGGACTTGTTTTATAGTAACTTTGGGGGTTGCTGGGACTTTGGGCTCTATGGAATAGTTATATCTGTGGTGAAGTAAGAAAATACACCCAAATTTTCAACTAGGATATTAGCTCTTTCATTTGGGTCAGAGTGGGAATATTGTTGTGGTTTAGATCTAAACAATGAAGGTTGTAAATTTTATACTTTCTGGCATAGTTAATTGTAGTAATTTTTTTCAGTGGCTATTTTAAGTTCACATTCAGTTTGAAATTCCTAATGGTACTCTTACACATTTGTCCTCTTATTATATAAATTATTTATATGGGTATTCCACCTTAGGGATTTGTTTCAGACCTCTTAACTGTCCCTAATTTCAGTCCTGATTTACCCTTGTAGAGGATGTTTTTATTTCTGGAGATATGTCCCTATTTCAGGCTTGATATATCTCTTCACACAATTTTCTGACCCCCCCCTCATCCCATGTGATTTTTAAAGCTGTCTAGTACAAAGAAAACCACACTCCATGACTAGCAGACTAGCAACAACAATAATTTAAAGAAAGAGGATGCATATGTTATAGCTCCTTCTTTCTGAACCAAAGTAAAGGTCCTTGTGTGATAGAGTTTTGCAATACAGTTCATTAAACTCTACAGATGTATACTGTCTCTTTGATAACGTTCTTATAGTTTCCCATCATTTCTGTCACTCACTATTTTTTAAACATATGCTTATGTGTAGTATCCCACATTCCTATTGGAAGTGGGAAGAGTTATGTGCTATTTGGTAATCAAATTTTATCCTAATTAAATGTCCATATGTTTAGCTGGTTGTTATAACTTTCCAATGGGCTTTGTTCCTATTTTCAGTATCTGCAGATTGATAGGTGTGGTTCAATTTTAAATGCCTCTTTATATTCAATGTGGATAGGGGCTGCCTCATAAATACAATTGTTTACATGGGAGTAGAAGTCAGAAGCACAGGTGACCAATTTAGCAATGGGGCCCATTGAAGAAGGATTACAGCGGAATATATTTAGGTCATCAGCTACTTTTAGAAAGTTTGTTTTTGAGAAATCTGTACTCACAGAAGTATTTGCAGGGGACATTCCACCAGCTTTATAGAAAAAGGTAACTGATTTATGATTTGATTTAATGAGAGATTATACATATGAAAGTATGCAAGAAGTGGCCAATGCAAGGTCAATGTTATTTGGGCCCCTAATAGGATGGCAAAATATATGTATGAGGAAATTAACATTTATGATTTGAAGGAAGTGTTAGCTGTGATAACAACTGGCTGTAGAGGTCAGCCAGTTTATTGATGACTAGGTGAAATCCCCCAATAGGAAAAGGTTTGGGATTAATGGGGATTTCAGCTAAGGCGTTAAGATAGCTATTATGGTCAGTACGGGACTTAGATATTTTGTAGCTAGCTATGAAGTGAGAAATGTTACAGAAAATATTATGTCTCATGATTATTCCTCAGAAAATATTATTAATTTGCAGTTTCTTCACAAATGAGTCAAATAAATAAAATGTTTATTGTTTGTGTCTTTCGGCTTTTCCCGGTTAGGGGTCGCCACAGCGGAACTCCGGTCCGCTAATGATTGGCAGTAGATTTTTACATACCGAGTTGCCAACTCTGACGCACAACCTTCAACAAAGGTGCGCCCAGTCACGCAAGTCTCCACACAGAAGACGCTCTAGCTGAGAATCGAACCTAACAGCATCTTACTGTGAGGCGACAACGCTATCGCAGCACCACCACTGCAGTAAATAAATAAAATGTTTATAATATGTTAATATTAAAATTGAAAGGTAAAATAGATGCATGATTATGCAAAATATAGTTTCACATAAGTTGTAGCTTTATATTTCAAGTGCCGTACAACTGCATTGTCTTTATTAGCAAAGTATAGTGTACCGACAGATAATTGAAGGCAAAGTAAGTGCTGAAGGAGTTAAGGGATATTATACTATGTTTAGCCTGCTTTCAGAATGTTAATAGAGTACGCCCTGGCCTTCTCAGGTTGGGGTGAATCATTGAAAGGATGTCTGTAAGATAGTATGAACTGGTACTGAATGTTACAAGGTCAAAAGATAAATTCTTAGACCAGGTGGTCTATGTTTTAAAAAGGCATATTTATCAAGTATTCATGTGAAGCTGTAAGTGAGAATCACGAGGGCATAAGATATTTCAGTTTTTATTATTTGTTAAAAGCTATGTAATGTCAGAATTCTGCGTGTATGACACTGGTAAGAAAATGTATAAAATATGAAGTTTCCTTATTCTGAGAGACTGATTTGAAAATCTTGGTAGGCAGTCTACCAGTACTTTGCATATCCTGAAGCATTATTCTTAACTCAAGCCTAAAAGGTAAAACTCTTTGTTATTTATTTATGAACTTAAACAGAAGTAATCTTGTTTATGGTGATTTGGAATTGGGAGGGGGCAGAGGAATCAGTCATGAGATGATAACAGTGACAAATATCTTTGCTGTTATTTGCTTGAGGAGCTCAGTGAATATTTTTTTTAGCAAAAAACACTCTTTTTCTTTTTTCTCTCTGCACCTGTCAGCCATCAGCCTCCCAGTCTTCCTCCAGTATGCCTTGAGTCTATTCACTGATATGTTACAATGGACTTTCAGGGACTGCAGGTAGGTGGGAGAGCTAACCAAGGTGTGTGTGTTTGTGTGTCTGTCTGTGTGTGTGTGTTCTGTAAGTGGGGGCATAATCAAAACATCTCTCCCTCATCAAGATTTCATAATATCAGAAGTCTACATTCTTGTCTGCGCCATTGTTGTTTGTTTGACATTCATGGTACTCTTTCTATTAGTGGAGGTTTTATTAAGCTTTTAATTGGGGGGGTTGTTTGGTGGAGATCCAATATGACTGCTTAATAGCCATTTAACATTCTGTTTCTTGTCAGTATCTACAATTTGATGAAATGATAAGCTTTGATATGGGTTGCAAAAAGAAAAATACAGTTCTACTAATGAAGGTAGAACATTTCCTGAGGTTTGCTAAATCAAGATAATCAGTCTGTCTTGCACCACATGCCACAGTACATTAACTTAATTATCTATATTTAATGTATTATTTTGGCTAAGTGTAAGTGGGGTTTATTATTTTCTTTTTACATGTTTTCCAGAATGAATCACTGCTTTATTTCTATTTGCTTCTGTTTGCCCATCCAGTGTTTCCTTCTAGCTCTGGGAAAAATTTTTTGCAGTACTGAAGCTGTACACAAGACTAATATATATATATATTTTTTATTACTTTTTTCTTTTTAAGTCATGTTATATATGAAGTGAATACAAAAATACATTTAGACTTCAAGGGTGTTATCAGTTGCCAAGACTGGCCCTTCTTTTAATGCAGTACTTAATTGTGCCATCACAGGTGATGGTTGAGTGGTCCCACTGACAGATTTTCTAGGCCATGTTCCACATAGGGTCCAGATGATAAACATTATTTGCAAATTTGAATAGTTATAGTGGCAGGTATGTAAGGTTGCTTAAAGTAGAATGACCTGCACTGCCCATATTTTTTTAGTATAATTGCAATCCTTTGGGTTCATAGTTATTAATTGACATGAGAATATGACTGGACTGAACTGTGAATTTTAATAATAATCCTACTTTTGTAACCAAGCCTCTGAACCTCCCTGTTTTTTTCTTAGTCCCAAGAGCCCTATGTCTTCAGTCAGAAAGCTCAAGCAGCAATCCGGAAGGCATTACTGTTACGCTACTCTTTGTTGCCGTACCTCTACACCCTGTTCCACAAAGCACACACAGCTGCTGAGACTGTTGCCAGACCTCTGTTTTTTGAGTAAGTATGAAGCCTTCTACTATTGAAAATTATATGTTTCCCTTCCATTCCCAGTAGGATAATGGCATGATGAGTGTGTAGGTTATAGACATTGCAGGAATGGTTAGCCTATTACTTTAGAAATCGGATATCTGTCTAAATATGATTAGGGGACTTCATTGTGACATTCCAATGATTATTTAAGGCCAGATGCACTTAAAAATGGTTTGCTGAATCTGATTTGTTGAATTGTAGTTTATTTACAGTAACTGTGCCCCCTCCCCTTTAAAATGTTATGATCCCAGAGCTGCTTTATTAATAAGTGAGGAATGAAGTGTCTTATGCTGCATAATGGCTGTGGAGGTCCCCCCCCCACACCAACAAATACTATTTGTGCAGCTAATTTTTCATTGAAGAACAATCTTGAGCATGAAGTAATAACTAGTCTTTGTTGAAAAATGCATTAACAAAGTGAACTAAATACTTTGGCAGTTCTTTTCTGGTTGAGGGCTAATGGGATTCAAAGTGCTTTAAGATCCCTTTTTGGAAGCAGGAGGTACCAGCAAGTATTGATGTTCAGGTATCTTCAGAGACAGGAGAATGCATGTAGTCTTTGTGTAGTTCCACGTGGGGAGAAAAACAGGAGCCCTTACTGTGACATGCTGTAGATGGAGATTGCCATTTGTTTTGCTGTCTGCTAACAGTCTGACAGCTTATTTAACTAGATAGGTAGGAAAAAATACTAAGATGGGAGGGAATGTTTTACCTCAAGGAGGAAAAGCAGAAAGGGAACTACTCTATAGCACTGGATGTTACTAGCAGTTTTATCGTTTGTGAAAGGATATTTTGTGTGTAAATGTTTGAATTACCACTTTAGCTTTACTCTAAGGAGCGTAGCCTTCACCCACTTTACTTTCCAAATTGTTCCTTTTTAGTCCTTCTCCACAGACCCTATGTAGTCTCCACCGTAGCCCTTTACTCTCCATGTTTAATTAAAGAAGACTTAGTGTTTTTCTTGCATATAATCAAAGTTGTTTGCTCCTTTTACTGACAGTGCTTCTGTTATCTCTCTGTTTCATGAATTAACTCCCCAAATAATTGTTGTATCTTCTTTATCATAAATTATTGCCACCATATTCTTTATATGCAGCTAATTACCCCTCAGTCTTGTATCCATTCTGCCAGAAATCAAAGTATTAAGCCCTTCCAATAGAACATGATTCTACCCCAGCATTTTAAGTATGTACCTTCTGCACATTTCAGTTGTTTGTTTTGAGGCTCCAAAATAGGCAAGACATCTTTTCAGCCATGCAATATTGTCCATTTTACCAAAACAGTTTTTTTCTTCTTCTCTTCTTTCGGCTTTTCCCGGTTAGGGGTCACCACAGTGGATCACCTGTCCGCCCATGATTGGCAGTGGAGTTTTACAGTGTCGAGTTGCCAGCCCGGCGCCCAACCTTCCACAGAAGGCACCAAGCAGTTTTTTTTTTATAGTAAATAGTATTCTTTATTTTAGATTGCTGTCTCTTGTGTCAGAGCATTTTTAGCTATTTATGATTCAGTTACTGCAATGTACTTATGGAAATTTTTGTTTCACCAAACAGACACAATTTGTGTTATTTTTGCATGAGAAAAGATCATCATAAGTTCTCTGATGTAGCATTTGGTTTTCTGTTTTTTAAATGTAATAGCTAAAGGGAATGCAATTTTGAATATGTTTTTGGATAGAAAAACATATTAAATGTTATTGTTCTGACCTTTTTAGTCCTACCTTTGCTTTTCAACCTCTTAGCATAGAAATTCTGGGCAAAGAAAAACATAATTGAGGGACAAAGGGGCAAAATCAGGGGCATACTTTAAATGTTGCACATATAAACTGAGAAAGTAACAGTTTTGTATTAGTGTGTATTTTCTGAAGGATATGAAGTCTGAAATTCAAATGTCTATTCTTTTTTAGTGAATTTGATATTCAGTGATTTGCCAGAAATTACAAATTTTATGAAGAAAAGACCAAAAGTATGAGGCAAAAATGTAGATGTTCTGTGATATTCTGGATATTTGAGAAGTAGTCCTAATCTTTTGTTTCACATTGTGTTGTAAAAAATATCATAAAAAGAAAATCCATTTTCATCATTAGAAATCTGAAATAAGCCCAATAAAGGTGCTGACTTGTCTGAAAAAAGTAGCTAAAACAGAAAAGAAGGTTATCATGATCATGTCTCCTAAACCTGATAGACTTCTTTGAAGCAGTCACCAAAGCCATAGATGAGGGCAAGGTGGTTCACACAGCCTGTCTAGATCTCACCAAGGCTTTCAACACCATCCCCCACTCTGGAATTATAGATAAACTCACTAAAATATGTATAAATCCCTATGTCACAAGATGGGTGGCCAACTGGCTCACTGACAGAACCCACACTGTGAAAGTAGCAGACTCCAAATCCAACTTCAGACCAGTGACAAGTGGAGTACCACAGGGTTCAGTCCTAGGTCCTCTCCTGTTTGGTATCTACTTCACTGAAGTACAGGCTAACACAGAAGGTCTTTGGCTAATGAAGTTCGCAGATGACTGCAAACTAGGAGCCATAATCAAAACTCCAAAAGATGTGGACATCTACAAAAGGGCCTCGCTGAGACAGATGCCTGGTGTCAAAGCCATGGCCTGAAGCTCAATGCCAAAAAGTGCATTGTCATCCATTTTGGTAAAAACTCTGTACCCATGAACTACCACATAGGTGGTAGTCTACTTAACACTGAAAGTGTGATAAGAGACCTTGGGACACAGGTGGACAGTAGTCTCTCCTTTGATAATCACATCGCCACAGTAGTCAGGAAATACGTCTACGTGGCACACCTCATCATAAAAGGTTTCTCATCAGGAAAAAAGAGGTCATTGTTCCCCTCTACTCGTCACTCATTAGACCCATTATAGAGTACAGTGCCCCTTTTGGTATGTACCTCACAAGACATCTGCAACAACTGGAAAGTCCACAGAAATGCCTCACAAAGAGGATTACCGACCTCAAACAGATGCCCTACACAGACTGTCTCAAAAAACTGCAGCTTTACTCTGTCGCATATCACCTACTCAGAGGCGATCTCTGCCTAACACACAAAGCTATGTCAAACCCAGAGCTTTTAGACATGCTCCACTTAAAGAAATCCCAATCCCTACGAGCTACACACTCTAGAGACCTAAACCTTGTCACCACAATAAACAGAACATGCTGGAGGGATAGATTCCTGTCCCAGAGACTTCCCATACTCTGGAACAAGCTACCTATCTATATCAAACAAAGCTCCTCATTGGCACTCTTCCAGAAAAATCTTGATGATTGGATGGGAAATAGAAAATTCACCCCGGGGATCACTTCTGTGGCTCTGCTCGATAGTGGCACAGGAAAATAATTCTCTTGGGTGGTGAAAGCCAGGGCACCTTTTGGCTAGGCTTATATAGGCCCTAGGGCCAATAGCCTAGTACCTACCTATGAATCTATGAACCTATGTGTTTACTTATTTATTTAGGGTTAGTCCAACTAGGCAGAGAGACCCATGATGGTATTTATACACATGGGTGAAATTTGACTAGAACACTGATGAATTTTTGATAAGCGCCTGAACTACCACCAGGTCAAACAAATGGGATCTGAGCTCAGTGTCTTATCTGAGGTGCAACATCTCAGGAGCTCATCATTCCCTAATGCTGCACTGTGTTCTCAGTATTGAAACACTAATCCCAGCAAAGAAAAGTGATTCTTCTGTACTCCAAGATGTTTTTAAGAGACTAGCTTTTGTTTTAGGCTCGAAGTGCTCTTCACATTGCATAGAGTTTGGATAAATTAGAATTTTCGGTACTTAGATATTATCGCAACCACATTTTTGCCCTGATGCTGGTTGCTTCTCCTTGTGTCAACTGGGACCAATAAAGTATGAGAAAACCTCAAAGACGTGCTTTCTTTAATGTGTTATTGTTTTTAGGATGTTTTTTCACTTCAGTGGCTGAAAAAATAAGGTTTGACAAATAGGTTTCCCCATTTACTGCCAGCATCTCAAGATGTCAGTTAAGAAAGTCTAACGTTCCACTTAAAACACGTTCCATGTTCTCAGCCTTTTCCCTGAGAACAGAAAGCATCAGGAAAGAAAAGCAAAGCAGTACCCAGTCTAACTTCTTAAAAAAATAATCGGGAAGGGTAGACTGTAAACACGATCTTGGTGGTGGGTTTGTAAAACTAGTAAGGGTTTGCACATGTTAGGATTTCTGGCTAGTGTGCTCAAAAGCAGCTAATTCATTGGAAGTGTGTGTGTGTGTTTCTAACATCGTAAGCTGTGACTGCCCACACTCCTTTCAGGCCAACGTACGTATATACAGACAGCCACTGGGATCGCTCGCTGAATTCAATGATTGATGTCTTTCAAGCACGCTAGCCACAAATCCTCACATTTGAACCCTTACTCATTTTAAAAAGCCACCACCAACATCCCAGAAGAGTTTTTTACAGTCTACCCTTCCTGATTACACTTCCTTGTCATTGTTTGAGTAAAAGAGAAGAAAGTCCAGCACGTCGGAAAATGTGGTTGGGATAATACGTAAGTACCGGATTTTCTTACGGGCTAAGCATTAAAGTGTTCTGAAAATTTCAAGGCTAGAAAATTAATGTAATGGCATGTTGAGGTCATAAGAGGGAGCTCTTCACTAGCATTTCACCAACTTGTAAAATATATGTACATATTAATATACTTTTTAACCATGCATTTTAGATTTCATGCAAAAACATTTTTATAGGTTCATAGGTTCATACTAGGCTATCTGCCCTAGGGCATTTATAAGCCTAGCCAGAGTGTGTTTTAATTTTGCTATGCTTTTTGAGGGTTAGTATACTGTGCCTCTGTCTAACAGTGACACAGAAGTGATATCTTGAAGAGAGTCAATGTGGGACTCTGCCTAACTGGACTGGGATTTTATTCCAGAGACATGGCTTTCGAGGCACAGACAGATCCTCTCTGAGCAGGCGGTATGCCACTGAGTAGAGCTGGAGTTTTGATCTACGTGATCCTTCATGATTAGGTGGGCTATATAAATGTTTTTTCTAACCACTTACTTTGTTTTTGCCAAAGGGGATGACTATACACTTTTTTGCTTAGCTTGAGGCCATGGCTCTGGCACCAGTTGTCTGTTTCTATGTGACTTTTCAAAGAAATCGAGCCAGGTTTAGAGGCCAGGATCTGCCTTAACAAAAACAAAAAGCCAAACTGGGTGTGAGTGTCTGTCCCCCCTATATTTATTAGGTCCATGATGATCCTTTGATCCTTTTTGCAGACCTGCAGAGCTGCTAGTTGTTGGGGCGGGGGTTTAGTTTCCAGAGGCACCACCACCACACCAGGAGGAGAGACACTGTTTGCTTGCCCACTCTTTGGGTACATATCCTGTAGTAAAGGCTAAGATTGAACAGTAAATTTTTCTCTAAAGCTGGCCTTACCGATTTTTATGAGTGCCCGTAGTTTTTGCTAATACCATGCCTTCCTTTTTTTTTTTGCTCTCATGTAGTAGCTTCCTCCTTCTATTGTGAACTTCTTATTAAAAGGATAGCGCGGTCTGGGCCGTGATTTTCACAGGCCCGGGGTTTTGAAGGATTTTCTGCTCTTTGAGGATTTGGAAATGATTTTTTAGAAGTTTTTCACTGTGGTTTGGCAGGGGGGGGGTGGGATGTGAATATCGGTTTCCCCTCTTGTGGGAGTGGTAACAAGTTGTTCCAGTTTATAAATTCCTAGAACCTGGCTAGGGTGTTGGAGCCAGAGTAATGCTCCCAGTCCTTTGATTAATATTGATCCTCTCCTCCTTTGTGGGTCGGTCCAAGTACTATTTAAACATTGTTTTAACTAGAGAAATGTATGTTTTTGCAGATGCACATTTAGGATGTATTTTGTCAGTATGTTTTTTTGTATAAAAGTTTTTAAATGGCTTTTTAACAGCATTTTAACAAGTGTTTTATTTTAACTGATTATATTATTAATTTTACTGTTTTAATTGAATAATGAGAGGGGTATAAAAGTTGGGTTAATGTTTTTTGTCTGCATCTGATGAAGTTTGTACACTATGGACAAAATGCAGTATTATTTGTGAGGCGTTTGTGTGTTAGTGATAGTTTTTATTATTAAAATATTGGCATTGAAGTTGTGGACTGCCATTTTTCCAGGGCACTTGTTTGAAATTTGTTACTGGTGACTTTTTGGTGCCTTGTATTCATTTTTTTTGTTTGTTTAGCAGAAGACTCGTACAGGTATTTAAACAGAGTTTCTTTGATACTTTATCTTTCACTGGACCCTATGTTATAGTTACAAGGGTCTGTGGTTAAACTACCCTTGTGCAATAGCATTACAATGGCTGTTTTCAGGCTTCAGGAATGTAAGCGATAGAGAAGCTCAGATTAAAGGGATTATAATCAGGCAAACTTGGTATATTGTCAAGACCCATGGATGACGTGTTTTTGACTTTTGTGAGAACTGAAAGAACTTGCTCCATAGTAATTAAAGGGAGTGGTTGAGATTGTGGAATATGTTGAATAGCTATAGCTATGGATAGAATACATTTTGCACTAAATTTGTCAGGTAGGGTCAGTGTGTGCAATATTATTGTGAACTAGATCTGAGCATGTTTGGATGTTAGCTTTTAACTTCCTGACATAGTTAAAGAAAGCTCTGTCGGTGTTTTTGGTTTTAGTGAATATTTTAAGTTCATAGTCAGCTTTAGGCATCCTAATGGTTACCTTAAGCTTTTTGCTGGTTTGTTAAAGGAGAACCACACCCACAGACTCAAAAAACATGTTTATTTCATCATAGTTTGGTGTTTCCTACATTTTAACACCACTCTGGGATTATTTATGGGTTTTTAAATATTTTTATACATAATTTCTGAGTCTAACCACATGGGGTCTAGCATCTTGAAGTGATCCTGATTGTTTAGTCTGCCTTTAGGAATCCCACAATGCAGTACTTGTCTGTGAAAAATTACATCACGCAGGCCTTTTTCTTTCTAAAGCTCCTGTCACTACATTGATTTTACATGCATACACTGCTGTTTTTCAGTCAGTTAGTTTTAAGTAACATTTCATGCCATTCATTGACTACTTAAAGTACAAACATTGCAAATGCCATAGAACAGGCTTTCAAAGTGCTTTTTACTGCTGCATTTTAGAATGGCTAAATTGCAGTCTTTTGCGAAGCCTGAATTGTACTACCTCGATTCATCTCCCATCCCCACACCTAACTTCCCTAAATGTCAAAGTGCTAAGGGTAATTTGAGCTGTTACCTGCTGTGGTTGACAGCTCACAACAGGAGTCTTGACTCATGCACTGTTTTTTTGTTTTAGCCTTTACTTATTGTATGGGTAGGGGAAGGACCAGGTAGCTGTGACATCATAGCATGGGTTGGTTTTTAGGACAGTAGTGGTGATGCCAGTTTGGGGAAGGAATTTGCTGGAAAACTACCTGTATTCATTGGCCTTGATGACATCAATGAACTGGAGACTTCAGCAAGATTTTCCAGGGTGGGATAAAAGTTTTTTGAAAGTGAAACCACCACAGTACGGTAAAGTACTGTTCTGGTGAAGAGAAACAGTCCACTTAAAATATTTTAAATGCTGTATTGTTATTTATTCATAGCAGGGACTGTAAATAAGCAGAAAAGTACAGAGAAGTTGAGCATTTAATAATAGAATCCCATTACTGTCCTTCAGCGTTGTCTTAGTGTAAGTAGAATGAGACCTTCTGTAAGCATCAAGCAATTTCTTTCTCATGTTGTATAATTTATTTATACAGGTATTCCACCAATGAGTTTTGTTTTTAAATTTCTCAGTATATTTGATGTACATAGGCTTGTATCATTTGTATTTTTTCTTTCTAAATAAGTTTTGCCCGTGTTGTTACCTCTCTGACGGTCATTATGCTACTGCTATACTATCTGCTGTTTAGAGCAGAGTGCAGCACTTAAATTAGTCATCACAAACTGGTGTCCATGGAAAGCATGCTTTTAATAAAGGAGGATAGTGAATGTCCTCCCCATGGATTATCACAGCATTGTAAAGGTGGATCGATAAGTGGTGTTCAAGGAGGCATGGCAGACATAATCGATGCTTACTGACAGCTTGACGGCTTGTACACAACTGTGAAACTAAATACATTCAGTGCTAGAACGAGAACTGGAGTGCTTGTGCTGACTTAAATTGTTTATAATCCTTGCTGATATCCCTATATAACGCTTCACTCCCCAAACACTACTTCATGCATCAACATACGTGGCTTTGTACAACTTATCTCAACCCCTACCCATTCAAACAGATCACATACCCCCAGCTCTCTCATCAATTGAATTTTTGTCACAGATCTCCACAAATATCATAACCTCAGACCCTACCCGAATCCCTAAGTGATCACTTCCCTATGAAAGTTTTTAGATACACTCCTCATTTCACTAGGCCTCACAGATACATAAGATGTCATAAACTATCCACCTTCTGTCCTGAGACTTTTAATGCCCTCCTCTCCAGGATAAACTGGACACATCTAACCTATCTCCCCCTTGATGAAGCTGTCCACTCTTTTAACTCTACATTCCTTAACATCCTTAACTCTCTTGCTCCTCCCTGCACTGTTCGCATCAAATCTAATGTATCCCCTTCACTTACCAATGCCACCCACACCCAATGAAAACCAGAGACAGGGCATGGAAAATGTAGTAACCCTTCCTCTCCCAACCCCTGCCCAAACAACTCACCAGAATAAACAGCTACCTCATTCAATTCCTGTTTCATTGAATCCATATCTAAGTTGATAAATTCCTTCCCCTCTACTACCAACTCAACTAATGTTTCCAAATCCTCTCCTACTCTCAGTTCCTCTACCACTTTCTCTCTTACAACTGTACCCACTAACTATATAAAATCCTTGTTCTCTAAACTTAAACCCTGCTCTGCTTCTGCTGAAAACGTGCCTCACTGTTTACTACAAATTGCTTGCCCTCCCTATATCAATCCTAATAAATTGCTCCGTCTCTGAATCTAAGGTCCCATCTATCTTGAAAGAATTCTACACCATACCACTTCACAAAGGCGGCAACTCCACTGACATTACAAACTTCAGACCCATCGCGATCCTCTCACCACTCTCAAAAATACTGGAAAAATGCATACACAAGCAAATCATGAAATACCTTCTACAGGAAAACTTGCTCACTCATACACAGCATGGCTTTCACCCTAAACATAGCACTACAACTGCCTTTATATCCTTTTAGTACTATTTCTCTAGCCAGAGACAATAATAAGTTGGTCTCCTGCCTATTTCTTGACCTTTCAAAAGCCTTCGATACTGTCTCTCACCCTCTTCTGTTGAATAAACTTACTAACCTAAACTTCTCTGCCTGTACTACTACCTGGTTTTCCAGCTATCTCACTGACCATCTACAATCAGTGAGATGGCTCTCGGCTCTCTCCCCTCCTCTTCCTCTCAAAATGGGAGTCCCCAAGTATCTATCCGTGGCCCGTTACTATTCAATATATTCACTAATCTGCTCTACACCTCCTGTCCAGTCATCCCTTGTTACAATACACAGATGACTCCACCATCATTGCCATCGCAGATACTCCCTCTGGCCTTCTCTCTGCAAATCAAGCATCTTTTAATTCAGTCGAATTCTGGCTGTGTGACAACCAGCTAATTCTTAACCCTAAAAAGACAAAACTCTTACTCTTTCTCCCAAAGAACTTCACCCACCGGAAATCTACATTTTCTGTACTGTCCCTAAATAACACCCCCATTAATGTTGACCCTAGTACAAAACTACTAGGAGTAATGATAGATGACCAGCTCCAGTTTGATCTACATATAAACATCTGCATCAAAAAGATACACCAAAAATGTGGCCTTCTTTATTGAAACAAAAAGTTTCTAACAAAGCAAAAATAACCCCCTCTCATGCATGCCTCCTACCTAGCCTTCTATATAGCTGCCAAATTTTTACCAATCTTAACTCCACTCTACCAACTAAACTAGAGTCTACCTAAAGCAAGGTTGCCAGATTCGCTGCCCACCAAACTTATAAATCGCATCACTGTCTTTCACTAAGGTACCTAAACTGGCTGGAATTATGTCACCAGGATGTTCATCGTGCATACAGCTGCAGTAATCACAGATGGGTTCTCTGCCGTCAGGCGGGTCCTCGGTCGGCCGAATTCCAAAGTCTAGGTCCGGCGTCGGTTGTTGTCGCTTTCTCTCCTGACGTCAGTGTGGCAGGGATATATAAGACACAGCCGACGCCATTTTCTTCTGTCTTTTTTGCCACGCGGTGCCCGAAGCAGAAGCAGTTCGCAAGTGCCGGTCGGCCAGCACCTGAATTTACGAAAAATTGGAAACCGAAGTCTTCATTAAAGCCCCGTTGGGGAAACTTTTCTTGCCTCAGACCGATGTCAGAAAAAGTTAACAATTGTATTTCTTGTGGGAAGCAAATACCGCATAAGGATTTCCATTCCCTCTGCATACCTTGTTTAGGCCCAGACCACGATGTCTTGGTCACTTTGGCGCTTACTTTCAATAAACGCACTATTAAGCCGGGTGGAGTTCGCCCAACACTTTTTGGTAAAGCCTTTGATTATAAAATGTCGTCGGAGACTCCGACTACCGTTTTGTCCAAAAAACGCTAGGACAAGGACCGACACGCGAGGTCCGCGGTCCCCACCGACACCACGCCAAAACCGGCTACACGTGGTCCGGTTCTTAGCGAGACGCCTATGCAGTCCCTGACTACCGACGACACTTCTTTGGCGGTGTCTTCTGTAACCGAGACCGCAGGTACCTCGGCCCTACCGAGACTACAACCACCGAAGCCACTGTGAGCATTGAGCCTCCTAATGTGGACAGGTCCACTTCCACCCATGGTGTTTTTAGACCCTCATCTTCCTTTTCCATTAAGGCCTTTACTAAATCCAAATCAGCCAGGCATCCCAAGAGGCCTGTTGCACAGGGCCCATCTCCAGGCCCCATGCCTAAAAAGCAGATGCTTAAAATGGCTGAGGATTTAATTACTCTTATCAGGGGTTCCCAACCCTCCGGACAAGAGACCCAGAGTGGAGGAAGATTCTCCTCTTCTGATCAGGGCTCCATTTTTCAGAACATTCTGATGTAGAGGAACACTCTTACTCCTCTTTGAAGATTCTGATGCAGAGCAGTCCATTCCTTCTGTATCTCCTCCTGAGGATTTTTCTTTTGGGGAAACCTTGCACACTTTGAGGGAACACTTCCATTGGGAAGGCCAAGAGTTTTCTGATTCCAAGAAAAGACTTAGGGAATTTCTTTTGTTACCTCAACACAGACCTCTGGCGCTACCTCCGCCTTGGACATACTTGATGATGTTTATTCGAGGCTTGCCTTAATCCGGATTCCCTGCCTCCTGCCCCAGTCAAGCCTGATAGGTACTACAGAGTTCCTAACTCTCACCAATTTCTTTACAAAAGCCATAATGCTGACCCTGAAACCATTTCTCAAGGCCCCAAGGGAATGAAGGCCTCTACTGCTAAGAATCCACTACCTTCCGAAAGAGAGTCAAGACCCTTAGAAAGGTGGGGAAAAAAGGTATATACCTCGGCCACCCTAGCCATGAGGGCCTTAAACTGTCAGTTTCATATGCTTAAATATCAGCAGTTTCTGTTATCACAATTAAGAAATAAAATGTCTCAACCTGAACAACCAGATTTGAAGGAGTTGCAGGATATGATGCATTGTGCAGAACAAGTGGGTAAACACACCTTACAATGTGGCTATGATGCCCTAGAGGCCTCAAGTAGAGCAGCTGTTACAGGATCAGTCATTCGTAGACATGCCTGGCTTAGGGAACAAATCTTGCCTGATCATGTGAAAGCTAAACTTCTAGATGCTCCTTTACAAAAGGATGTGCTATTTGGTACTAATGCTGAGGAGATATTACGGAAAATGGAAGAAAAAGCCAAATCTATGCAAAATGTCAAAGCTTTTCTACAGGTTCAACCACCGCATTTTAGCAGAAATTGGCCTTCAAAAAACTGGTCATTTCCAGCCACAGACAAGCCCCAAAGAGGTAGATACAGGCGCACAAGGGGCAGAGGACAATCACAAGGATCATATAGAGGCAGGCAATGGCAAACTCCAGCACCAAGAGGTGGCGAAGACAGTGCACAACAATACAGGAAACAAACCCAATGACTCCCTCCTTTCCATGCCAAGCAAGTCTCAGCTGGCAGCTCCCTTGGGAGGAAAGCTGGCATTATTTACAAGAAATTGGTATATTGTCACAACAGACAAATGGATTCTGGACGTTATAAACAGAGGCTACAGATTTCATTTCCACACTCTTCCAAAAATGAGAGGCATGCCAAACCTGCCACACAATCAAAGGGCAGAGGCACAACTACAAATTTCAAAGCTCATAGACATGAAAGCTATTCAAGAGGTACCTACTCAAGAACAAGGTCAAGGTTTTTATTCCAGGCTATTTCTGGTACCAAGGAAAGGAACCGACTGGAGACCCATTTTGGACTTATCCATCCTAAACACATTCTTACTCGTACCCAAATTCAAGATGCTCACATTACAGCAGCTTCTTCCCATGCTGGGCAAGGAGTTTTGGCTGGTAACATTGGACCTCAAGGAGGCATACCTGCATGTCCCAATCAGACAAAGTTGCAGAAGATACCTCAGATTTCTTGCAGGTTCAATCCACTATCAATTCTCTGCATTGCCCTTTGGCTTATCTACTGCACCCAGAGTATTCACGAAATGCCTGGCATCAGTAATTGCCTACTGCAGACTTCAAGGGATACAAGTTTACCCTTATTTGGACGACTGCCTGATCCAAACGGACAGCAAGCACATACTTCTGGAACATCTGGCTTATGTAACACGGTTACTGCATTCTCTGGGATACACAATCAACAAAGAGAAATCCAGGCTAACACCATCTCAGAAAATAACTTTCCTGGGTGCCAACTTGGATACAAACACTCAGATGGCCTATCTTACGCCAGAAAAACAGGGGCAACTAACTCAGTACTTCAAAATACTAGCAAAATGTACCAGGCTTACTGCAAGGAAAATCCTGCAGGCACTGTCCAAAGTTGCATATGAGGAAACTTCAATGGTACCTAAAAAACCTATGGTCTCAACACAGCCACAGTTTGGAAACAATAATACCAATAATTCCATGTTTGCAAAAGGAATTTCTATGGTGGGCCCAAGCATGTCAAACAAACACAGGTCTCCCATTCTGCAAGCCTCAAGCAAATCAAGTCATCACAACAGATGCCTCAGATTACGGCCTGGGGCGACATGACAGACAGGTGCATTCAGGGCAAATGGTCCCAAAAGGAAAAGCACCTTCACATCAATCAAAAGAAATGCTAGCAGTGATAAATGCAATTACAGCTTTCAAGGACCTCCTGCATCCAGGACAATTATTGATAAGAACAGACAACACCACAGTAATGTGGTACATAAACAAAGAAGGAGGAACACATTCATACCCCCTGTGCAGACTAGCCATGACACTTTGGAACTTGGCTCTGGAATGGCAAATCGAACTTCAAGCACAGTACTTGCCAGGTTTGGAAAACACACTGGCAGACAATCTAAGCAGAAATATGACAGATCTACACGAATGGAAGTTGCATCCTCAAGTGTTTACAAAGATAATCCAAGCGTGGGGGAGGCCAGACATAGATCTATTTGCCTCCCACAGGAATCATCAATTGGAAAAGTTTTGTTCAAGGACCTTTCATCCAAAGGCCTGGAGAGTGGACGCCCTTTCATTCAGTTGGACAGCATGGACAGTTTACGCTTTCCCACCTCTGCCTCTTCTGCCCAAGGTACTCTTGAAAGCAAGAGCAGACAGACCGAAGATGATACTGATTGCTCCAGACTGGCCAAGGCAACACTGGTACCCACTCTTGAGGAGCCTAACACATACTCCTCCCTGGTCCCTACCTCTAATGCCTCTTCTGCTGACACAAACAGCTACAAAACTCTTCACAGTCAGCTGAAAACACTCTCGCTGCATGGAAAATTCCTTAACACCACAACAGACCCTACTCCCCAAAGAGGTGCAGGATGTCATTTTGGAGGCCAGGAGGCCATCTACTAGAAAGGCTTACTCCGCAAAATGGAAACGGTTTTGCTCTTGGAATGAGAAAAAAGGCCAGGACCCTAGAAAACTGAATTTGCCTCATGTATTACAGTATCTAGCTGAGCTGCTGAACAGTGGACTTTCATTTTCCTCCATAAAAATCCATGCCTCAGCCATTTCTGCAGAATTCAACACGGATCCACCCTTATTCTCTCATCCACTCTTAAGACAGTTCCTCAGAGGGGCTAAGAATATAAGACCACCAAGGAAACAACCAATACCGGCCTGGGATCTTAATTACATTTTAGAAAAATTAACATTGCCTCCCTTTGAACCAGCTGCCTCAACAGATTTGCAATATTTGTCCTGGAAAACAGCTTTCCTTCTGGCCATTACCTCAGCTCGTAGGGTTTCAGAACTACAAGCCCTCATGGCGGTGCAGCCCTTTCTCATATTCCATCAGGACAGGGTTTCCCTTCGAACCAACCTGTCTTTTATGCCTAAAGTGGTATCCAGGGTAGCTTTAAATCAAGCCATACACTTACCTACCTTTTACCCCAATCCTCAAAACAAAGGGGAAAGGCTGCTACACTCCTTAGACATCCATAGGCAACTACGTTATTATTTGGACAGAACAAAGCCCTTCAGGAAATCAGAACAACTTTTTGTGTCCTATGCTGTAGGAGCTCAAGGGAAGCCAGTTACCAAACAGACTATTTCAAAATGGATAGGCCACTGCATACGGTTTTGTTACTCCTATCATGGAAAATCTGTCCTCAGATCCCACTCCACCAGGGCCACAGCTATCTCTACAGCCTTCCTCAGAGGAGTTCCTACCAAAGATATGGAGTTCTGTGCATACCTTCACAAAACACTACCACCTGCCTTGCAGGCTTTGCCACTGCTGTGTTGGCTCATCCCAGTTCCACCTAGTGCCTACCACCCTATGCGTAGCTTTGGGATTCTACCCATCTGTGATTACTGCAGCTGTATTAGCACTCGAACATCTACATTTATGCTAGGTACAAAACTGTACTTTCTACTCTCTCAACTATAAATAATTTGCTCTATACTATACTCGAAATCCTTTTGCCCTATCCTATCACCTCTCATCTGTCAATATTCCCTCACTAGGTCCCTACGTAGCTCTGACCTTAATCTACTACAAATATGCAAACGTAAGACTAAAATTGGCTGCAACCTCTACAGCTACAATCCTACCATATCTTCGAACAAATTACCACTAGAAATCAGGTCCTGCAAACATCCAAGTCATTTCAAAACTGCCACTAGAGAGGACCTCCGAACTCACTGGTCCTGCCTCTGCACTCATCCTCCCTGACCCATTAATTCATATGTAATCACCAAAACGTCAAACCTTTTTAGCTCGTAAACCTCTTCAAAGTATCACCCTTCTTCTCCAGCTCTTATCTCCATTTATAATGTCACAGATCTCATGAAATTACTACTTACACTATGAACTCTTCACTGTTTATTGAAAATGTTTGTATTGAATAATTTCTGTTATGTATGTTTATTATGTTTTTTTCCACTATTGTTTTTCGGGTAAAAGGTATTCCATTGTATGTATGCATTGTAACCCGCTGACACCGTTAACAGTAAAATTGTAAAACTGTAGAGCTGTTTTCCCTGGGGCTGCACTGAAAAAGGGCTACTTAGCTCAGTTTGACTAACCTGGTCAGCAAATGTAAAATAAAATAATAAACAAACAGGCAGGCACCCCTGAATTAGGGGGAGACATCTTTGAACCCATTCTTTCATACTTTTGTGCCTCACCTGCCCATACTTCCCCTGTGGTGAGAAGCAGGTGGTAGGGAGCAGGCCATCTTCCAGGTATGGTGATGCAGCCTAGCCTTCCCTCAGTGGAGCACTCACCTTCTCTCATGGCAGCTCTCTGAGCTCTATAGCTGCTTCCTGATGCATCTGTGTCATAATACTGAAAACTCAAAATATTGAAAACATGTTTAATGCAGAGGAAAGCCCCCCTGCACCACCACACCACTACTAATGTTTGTATGACGAGAGCTATTATTATTTTGAGAGGTTGGTATAGTGGACTGTCCTGGTTTCAGCAGTCTATTAATATTTTCAAGAAAAGCTTAGAATTATTGTGATGTCTTTGTTGTAGGTTGAAATAGTATTTTTGTTTATCTTTACTTGCTGTTTTGTAATGTTTCTTAGATGTCAAAACTTTTCAAGAACTGTTTGTATTTTATTTTTAGCCATGTTTCCATACCCTGTCTCTTTAAATCAGTTACTTGATGGTATCTCTTGTCAATCATGAGGCTGAGTTAGGTTTTACTCTTTTAGTGGGGCTTGCTGAATTAATATATTAAGAAAAGTGGTTTTAAAGCAAGATACTGCTTCATTAAGTGGTACGGTGTTTACAGGTACCCAGTTACATTTTTGCAGTGTATCAGATAAAAGATCTTGAGAGAAGGTTAAGTTACTCAATTGGTAAAAGTGGCCAAATGGCCACTTAATATATATCTGGGTAGGCACCCTGAGGAGCAGATATCTGTTGGATTGTTGGTGAGTGCCCAGTCGAGCATTGACTTTTTGTCAATTCTAGTCAGAGGGTTTATGATTTTTGAGAGGCTGGGTAGGTTAATTGGATGTGATTATGGTTTTCAGTCTGTGCTGAAGTCTCCTAGTATAATAATTTCAAAAGGGTATGCTTAAACCAGCTTGGGATATCTTATGCAATTATTGCATTGGTGCCTGGTGGAATATATAGTACAGCAATGCATATTTTTTTGGTTATTTATTTTAAGTAGAGATATTACAAGTTTTGCATTATGGAAGTGGGGGTATTGTTTGGGTAAGGTTTTATGTCTACTGGGTTGTTACATATTACCGCACCTCCCCCTGCTCTCTTTCTAGTCTGTCTAGTTTGAGGATATTATAGCCAGGAAGTAGTATTTGTTGTTCTGTTATTTCTTTTTAGCTATGTTTATGTGATAATTAGTATATCGGGGAATATTGTGAGATGCATGCATGTAGTTCATGAACTTTTTCTGTAAGACGTGTTATATTTATATTAAATATTAAGATACTAGAGCCCTTGTTTGGGAAGGAAGGAAGACTACTGTTTGGGCTGAAACTTGTTATATTGTTAGGTTGGCTAGCTGGGCTTGGCCCAGAATTCAGATGTATGTTGCAACAGAGTGATAGTAAGTTAGTTGATAAAAGGAAATAATTAGTTTGGTAAGGATGTTCTATTTTCAGTTATTATTATGGGAGATAGACTTAGAAGAGCTTTAAGCATAATGTTGATTGAACTACTCTTGTATAGATATCTATAGGAGAAGAGGTAAGATGGAGACAGTAAAAGAGTTTGGGTGAGATGCCTTGGGAGTAAGACTGTTTAGTGGAAAATGTATTATCTGCGTTTGTGAGGAAGTGTGGTGAAGGGGTATAAATGGGTGTAATTGTGTTAGTCATGCAAGAACAAATAGGGAGATAGAAACAAAAAAATATTGATGAAGTAGTAATTTAGGTTAAGGAGATGTATATGGTATTTGAAATGTTGATTTATGATAGTTTTAAGTAATATGAGATTGGGAGGGATTTAAATTTAGATAGGAGAGTGTTAAGAATTATAAGGAAGAAATTTGATTGGATGTTAAGATGGCTGGAAAGCAGTATGTTTTGATTGGAGGCTAGATGAGGGTGTATTGAGGTAACTGGAGAATAACTTTAGTGATGGTGGGGAAGGGTGGGAGTTTTGGGTAGGGTGGGGGGCAGAGTGAGCCAGATGGTAGAGAGGGCAAACAGAGCAGGCTGAACCTATAGATTGTATCTACCTGCTATGAGTACAGAAAGAAAAACTCTATGTAAGAACACTATCTATAGTGATGGTCACAAACACTGGTAAGTGTTACTTTACAGTGTACTACACAGATAAATAGTACTTCAGATACTTGAAGATGTTTTGTGCCAGTCTACATGGAACTTAAATTCACGGCCGGCCTTAGGCATAGGCGAACTAGGCAACTGCCTAGGGCGCTGTACAGTAAAGGGCGCAGTTTGTGTTCATTTATTTATTTATTTTAATTAATTTACTTTTCTTATTATGCGAATGCATAATAAGAAAAGTACATTAATTAAAATGTATAAATAAACCATAGGGTGCCAGAATCGTAGGTCGAGGGGGAGGAGCGAGCGCCCTCCCACTTTTATACCTGCAGTGTGACGAGGAGGCTTCCACTACGTTTAAGGAGAAATGTATGCATGTCATATGCACGTTTGCCAATCACCAACACTGATGTAAAGACATTTTATGGTGGCACGTGGAAACTAAACAAGCACTTTGAGGGGGATTAATTCTGTGTGTATGCGTGTGGCCGTTTCATTTAAAAAGTAGGTAAGTAAGTGTATTTGTGTGTGTGTGTGTGTGTGTGTGTGTGTGTGTGTAGAAATTCAGTAGTTTGCTCGTTGTCTTGTCCGGCACATACACATTTAGTCAATCAAACGTCATGTGTACACAACTTGTTCTAAAGTTCCATTTACAAAAAATAGAGAAGTGTACAGTACACTCATACAGCCCCATGCACAAGTGTTTAAACAGAAACACACATATAAACAAATAAACACACACACACACACACACACACACACACACACACACACACACACACACACACACACACAGACCTATCTGAGATAAAGAGCTGTGATAAAAAGTGCAGGATATTTCCCTGTGACACACCATATCAGCATCTTCAGGCTCTGAACTAATTTATACTACAGCAGTAGTCATCATAATAAAATTCATATAATTTAAAACTAGGGTTACCACATTTCCCTCTTTAAACAGAACAGTCCTTAAATGAGCAGCTTTGTCCTGGAGAAAACATGAAAAAAATGGCAAGCATCTTGAGATTTAGGACAAAATATTTCTTACGTTTCCTTTAACAATTGCATACAATTATTTTGGTTAGACTGCTGACACTGCAGGGCAGGTTTTGGTGGGTGCTGCACTCCTAACTGTGCTGCCCTTCAGATTAGACCTTAAACTAAGAACCTATCTGCCTGAGTTGATGGTAGCTCATGTGGATATAAAAGATATTACAGAACCTATCAAAAAGAGTAGGATCAAAAAATCAACTTTCTAAGTTACAAAAGTGCAATATTTAAAATCTATCCCTACTTTTTCTACCATTGCATCTACATCATGTTAGGCTTTGTCCAGATTTCTTGCACTAAGAGGTTGAGAGGTATGAATACCTCTCAAATGTCCAGACCTATGCCTCATTTTTGACCTGTTCCTCATAAAATTTGTGTTTTTTCTGACAAATCAGTGAGGATTTAAATAACTAAATGTCATACATTTGATTTTCTGCCTTTATTTCCTGCCAAAAAATGCATGCTAAGACAAATGCTGTTATTCTAGCAACTTTTTAAGTCTATAAGAGCAATATTTATAATCTGCCCCTGTTTGGGGGCCTTTGTGACCCCCCCCCCATTATTTTAGGCTTTGTTCAGATTTTTTGTGCCAAGAGGTTGAGAGGTATGGAGGCATGGTATGTAATGTCCTAGTTGCCAATTTGTTTAATTTTAAGAGGACAGGGGTTCTGCATTCCTTAGTGTGCCGTCCTTTGTTTAAGATGCCTAGTAACTATGAACTTGTCTGTTTCTCAGTCATTCTGTATTGCAATATTATCAGTGTACCATTTTTTTCTTTAATGCAGTGTAGGCAATTAATTCTTCAAGGGCAGCAAGCACTGAATTTGTAGATGGATCAGTGAAATGTAAAGTTCTTTGCCAGTAACAGCCTCTTCATTAGTTACAAATCTCTTTAATATAGAATTATTCAGATGAATTTTACTTCTGCAGAGATTGTACTTACTGAATGATACTGTTTAAGGAAGTTTGAGGGGCCATTTATGGTTAAAATGTTCTGAAATGGGCAGGTTTGTCATTATTGGGTCATACATTTTGTTTTGTTACTTACTGGAAAAATGTTCAAAACTACAAATTTAACACACTGTAACAAGTGTAAATGTTTTCAATGTGCAACTAGCTGTTTTTTGTTTATCAAATGGCACACTGTGTTGTAGAATGTGAAAGCAGTGTTAGTAGTATAATTGCCTTTGGTACTGAAGGCTGTGGATTCCACTCTCACACCATGTAGATGGAGTGCTGATATGCAGTGCCCATATGACTGTTGATTATTTGGTGCATTATAAGGGGGGATAGGGATTCTACACTCCTGAGTATGTCCTTTTGTATGAGATGCCTAGTGACTGTGAACTTTAGTCATTTCCTGCTGCAATATTACCAACTAACTAATTTGTAATGTAATATAGGCAATTAAATTTTCAAGGGCAGCAGGCACTGAATTTGTAGATAACATTGATGTGTAAAGTTGTTTGCCAGTAGCAACCTCTTCATTAGTTACAGATTTCTTTAATGTGGAATTCAGATGATGTTACTTCTGCAGAGATTGTGCGTGTGGAGTAATATTGGTGGATTGTAATGATAGAAGTCTTGAGTGGCCTTTTATTGTTGAAATTTTCTGGACTGGGTAGTTATTGGTTCATACATTTAGTTTCATTGCTTATTAAAAGAATGTTTAAAACTACAAAATGAAAACATATTCTAACAAGTGGTGCTGTATTATACAAGGAATATAATTCAATACAATCGGGAAAGTGAATTAAAGAATAAATACATGTATGCATGGCCCTAAAAAAATGTGTGCAAGGAGTCTGTTTTGAAAACAGCCTAAAGGTAAACTTAATTCTCCACCAACCAGATGCATTTCTATGAATGTGGGTTTTCATGCTGTTTCAATGAATGTGAGTTTTGCCATTTCAATAAATGTGAGTTTCAAGGGCAGACAAGTTTACTGCTCATGCTAAGTCTGTTTTCATTGTGAGACTGTAATGTTTCTTTAGCAAATGGCTATCTGTGTTTGTGCTACTTTATTTCGATATTTGTAATCATTGTAGAGGCAAATAGAACAGTATGCATGGTAACTGGTGAGATAACCAAATAATGGAACACTGGAATGGCTGTAGGGTTGCCACCTTTTCAAATGCCCAAAGTGGGACATTTTTGATACAAACATCAGATTTTGCAGGCCGAAACATACCCACGGCCAGTGCAAAAGACAGAACTTCACTTTTATGCCTAAATAAAGGCTTATTCTTGTAGCATTTTAGTTGCTTATTCTGTTTTTATAACACTTAGGTGTTTCAGATACAGAATAACTGTTTTATGCAACTATTACATAAAATATAGGAAATAATTTTGTCCTAAAATCTTAGGACATTTGCCAATTTTACATCTTTTTTGCAGGACACAACTCCTCAATGAGGGACTGTCCCTCGCAAAGTGGGACAGGTGGTAACCCTAAATGGCTGAGGAGGGGGCTGCAGCTGGGGGTTGCTCTGGGGTGGTGGTCTATTACCCTTCCTAGGACTCTACTTGACCATGATCTGGCTCTGGTATTTCAAGTAGAAAATACATATGCAAAGGTAGCTGCAGTTTAACTACATTACAAGGTATCTTTTTCTTCCTAAGCATTTAAATAATTTAAGGAAATGACTGGAGTGGCTTTGTTGGGGAATGACCCAGTGGGTGTGGCTCAAATAGGGGTTTTTCTTGTGTGGTGTGGGTGGGGCTTAAGGGGCGCCGGAGCACTACTTCGCCTAGGGTGCCATTTCGGCTAAGGCACTTAATTAATTTAAAGCCCTGCTTAAATTAGTGCATTTTTCATCTTAAATTGTTAAATTGGTTGACTAGAAATGAGCAAAAATTCTCGTACAGTTCAGAAAAAGTAATGTATGCTAGATTAGGATTCACTTTAACAGATAAAGCATTAGTGCCACTGTCCACTTCCTTCATAGAAAATGCATTCACTGAATGAGCGTCAACATAAAAAAGAAAGGAAATCACAAACAGAATCATAGCAGAAAGGAGCCCAACACCTACAAAAGAATTAGAAACACATGCATGGGCAAGTTGATAATTTGCGATTCATGTATGCCCAATTCAGACATTTCCTCTTTTAAACTCTTTCCATGTCAGTGGAACCAAAGAAGCACAATGGATGCAGTTTGTGACTACTACATGCACTGTGGTGGAAGTGTGTAAAAAATTTTTGTCCTACTGTGTGCACGTGAGTGTTTTTAGTGTGTGTGTGTGTGTGTGTGTGTGTGTGTGTGTGTGTGTGTGTGTGTGTGTGTGTGTGTGTGTCTAGTATACAAGATACATGGAAATAACATATCAGATAAATTTGTCTTGATGAATGAGCAATTGTATTCAAACATCTGGTAGTTTGATAATCACCTATGAAAGTATTGGCCTAATCTCCTTTAAGTTTCTTCTCTACAAGTTTAAAAGTGAAAATGCCGAGTATCTGCAACACTGGTGAAGTGGTGCATGTCAGGTTTAGCAATCACATTTCAGATTGATGATTGGAAGTAACATCTTTGTTGGTGTTGCTTCTTTGGTAGGTTTCCCAGTGATCCTAACACCTGGACTGTGGACCATCAGATGATGTGGGGAGAAGCCCTTCTTATCACTCCAGTGTTACAGCAAGGCAAAACAGAAGTGAAAGGCTATTTCCCCCCTGTTACGTGGTACAGCTTGTATGATGTAAGTATAGTATTGATGGTATTTTTACTTAAAGTATTTAAAAGCTGTTATAGTGTGAAATGGGGTCAGTCAGAATATGTCCCATGTGAATAATGTTAGGTTCTTTTACCAGATGCCATACACAAAATGTCCATACTGCATTGGAGATTTAAAATATACCTGCATTTTTTACAAACTTTAAAATGCCTTGATAGGTAGTGTGACAATGTGTGTGTGTGTGTGTGTGTGTGTGTGTGTGTGTGTGTGTGTGTGTGTGTGTGTGCTTATATATGTATGTATGTATATATATATATATATATATATATATATATATCTTCTTCTGCTTTCGGCTTTTCCCAGTTAGGGGTCACCACAGCAGATCACCTGTCCGCTCATGATTGGTAGTGGATTTTTACGATGCCCAACCTTCAACAGAAGGCACACACATGCACGCACTCAGACCTATGGCCAATATAGAGTGTCCAATCCACCTACAGCATGTCTTTGGCATGTGGGAGGAAACCGGAGCACCCAGAGGAAACCCACGTGACCACAGGGAGGACATTTAGACTCTGCACAGTAGGCACCCCATCCGAGGATCAAACCGGAGAACCTCTTTCATTTGAACAAAAACCTGCTGCATTGGGAGCAAGAAAGTGTGTGTCTAGCCAAAGCATTTTTCCAGTCACCTTTCCTTATAGCCTGATGGTGTTCCTTAATGCGATCACTAAGTTTTCTAATAGTTTTTCCTACATAGAAGGCAGAGCATTCCTCACGCACTCCCAGGTAGACAACGTTAGTGCTATTACAATCAAAAGAATCACTAACCTGTATCAGAAACTTGGGATTGGGAAGTTGGAAACTAGCACCCAAAGCAATAAAAGGGCAGCAAACACATTTGCCACAGTTGTACATCCCTGTCATTTGAAAGGGCAACTAAGAAGAGAAGGGGATGTTTTTTTCAAAAAGATTCTTCAAAGACCTAGTTCTCTTGTAACTAAAACTAGGGGTGTCACCCAATACCCTGGACAATACATGGCTACCCTTAATAATATCCCAGTTCTTAGACAAAATGTTCCTAATGGGTTCTGCATCTAGAGAAATAGGAAGGGGAAATCCGGTGAGGTCATCAACAGGAACCGAAGACTTGGGAATGTAACCAAATTTAAGAATGGGAGGATATTTACTGTATCTAAATGAAGTAACTTCATTCAAAACATCAGAAACCAGATTTTCAGGGTAATGTTTGTCCACAAAAAGTCGTTTCGGAAACTGACTTTCATTAGAAAAAACATCATCACTCACAATGTGACTAAGAGTACAAACTGCCCCTTGACTATGTTCCTTTTCATAAAGAGAGGATATTGGCTCGGAAAATCAAGGTGGTAGTTACGAAAAGTGCTTTTCCTATGGATGTTGGAAGAGAATCTTTATGTAAGGGGATCTAAGGCCAGGGTAATGTCCAAAAAATTTACTACATTCCCTTTTCCAGAGACAGTAAAATCCAAAAACTGTATACTCCGGCTCAACTGATCAAGAAAACAATCTAGATGTTCTTCATCTCCCATTGCTGCAGTCCTTACATATGGGTAGTCCGCTGTCCACAATCGGCCCGAATACCAAAGGGCTAGAACCAGCGTCGTTCATCGGCGCCCGAGACTGACGTCAGAACGTGCCAGTACAAATGCGCATGACCGATGCCATATCCTCAGTCTTTCTTGCCGCGTGGTCCTAAGCAGAAGCAGCATTTGCAAGTGCCGTTCAGCGTTCTGGAATTGTCGGTTTTCGAGTTTCAGACCGGAGACCAAGTTGGGCTAAGTACCCCGTTGGGGACACTTTTGTCTTTTTCTTGCCTCAGTATTGACGGATGTCAGAAAAAGTTAATAACTGTATTTCTTGTGGGAAACAGATTCCTCATAGGGATTACCATTCACTCTGTATTCCTTGTTTAGGGCCTGAGCACGACGTTGTTGGGTGTCGCTTTTGTGCTACTTTTAACAAGCGTACTATTAAACGTCGGTTGGACTGTGCTAGGCTAGTGTTTGGTAAACGTTGTAATTACAACATGCCGTCGGATTCTCCGACGTCTTGTTCTTCTAAGAAACGCAAAGAGGTCTTTGCGGTCCAAACAGGATGAGTCGTCCGCTCCGGACGCCGGTTCTGTAGAACCACCGACTACTTCAGCGGCTCCTTCTGAAAATTTACCTGAGTCTCTAGGGGAGCCTTTGTTACTACAGGAAGTGGCTTCTCCTGTGTTAGGCCAGGCTGAGGGTGCTTCTCAGGTGTCGGTGGTTCCCTCCCCTCTTAGGGTAGTTAGGCCTCCTCCTTCTAAAAGCCATGCTAAGTCTAAGTCTGCCCCTGCTGGTGCTTGTCCCCAGGGTCCAGCTCCTAGGAAGCACATGTTAAAGATGGCTGAAGATTTGATTACTTTAATTAGGGGTTCTATGCCCCCCCCTGAGAAGAGGCCCAGGGTAGAGACAGAGTAGGAGGGTTTGGTTCAGTCTTCCAATGAATCTGATTCCTCTGTGGAAGAACTTCAGGATTTCCCTCCCTATTTTGATTCAGAGGCTGAGGACACTACTCCCTCTGCGTCCCCTCCAGAAGATTTTTCTTTCTCTGAGACCTTGCATTCCATGAGGGAACATTTCAAATGGGAAGGCCAGGATTACTCTGATTCTTGTAAAAGGCTTAGAGAGTTCTTGTTTTTGCCTCAGCATAGGCCCTTGGCTATTCCCCCTGTACTGGATGTTGTTCAGGATGTATTTTCTGAGGCTGCCCTTAACCCAGATTCTCTGCCTCCTGCCCCGGTTAAACCAGATAGATACTACAGGGTTCCGGAAGCTCACAAGTACTTATACAAGAGTCCTAGGGCTGATCCAGAAACTATTTCTCAAGGCCCCAAAGGTGTTAGGGCTTCTGTGGTTAAGAATCCAGTTCCTCTGGACAAGGATGCTAGGGCCCTGGATAGGTGGGGTAAAAAACTGTATACCTCTTCTACTTTGGCTATGAGAGCTTTAAATTGTCAGTTTCATATGCTCAGGTATCAAAATTATTTGCTGGGTCAATTGAAATGTAAAGTAGATGATTTAGCTGAAGGTATTGATTGTAAGGAGCTTCAGGATTTAGTGCATGCTTCAGACCAGGTTGGTAAGCATTCTTTGCAGTGTGGTTTTGATGCTTTACAAGCTTCTTCCAGGGTGGCTGCTACTAGTTCTGTTGTTCGCAGGCATGCCTGGCTTAAAGATCAGACCTTGTCAGAGCATGTTAAGGCTCGTATTATGGATGCTCCTTTGCAATCTGATGTTCTTTTTGGGCCTCCAGTAGAATCAGTTTTGAAAAAAATGGAGGAAAAAGCTAAGTCTATGCAGACAGTTAAGGACTTTTTACAGGTTCAGCCCCCTAAGTTCAGTAGGAATTGGCCTGCTAAGGGATGGTCTTTTCCCTCTTCGGATTTTCATTCTAGGGGCAGGTCGAGGTGAGGTAGAGGTAGGGCTTCCTCTCAGGGCCCTGTTACTTCTAGGACTTTAAGTTCTTCTACCCCTTCTGCTGGGGAGGGCAGGGGTCAGTCCTTTCGGAAGCAGACCCAATGACCTGTGTCTTCAGCTGCTGGACTCTGCTTTGCTGGCAGCTCCTCTAGGAGGAAGACTGGGACTTTTCAAAAGGAATTGGCATTTGGTTACCCAAGACAAATGGGTATTGGACATAATAGATCGAGGCTACAAATTTTATTTTCACACATTCCCTCCTTTCAAAGGTATGCCGGATGTGCCTCCTCAGCAAAGACTGGAAGCACAGGCACAAATTTCTTCTCTGCTTCAGTTGGGAGCAATACAGGAGGTTCCTTCTGCGGAAAGAGGCACAGGGTTTTATTCCCGTCTTTTCTTAGTGCCAAAGAAAGGAAATACTTGGAGACCAATTCTGGATTTATCCATTCTAAACACCTTTCTGGAAATTCCAAAATTCAAAATGTTAACACTGCAACAGCTGTTGCCTATGCTGGGGAGAGATCACTGGATTGTGACTTTGGATCTCAAAGAGGCCTACCTTCACATTCCTATCAGGCCCAGTTGCAGGAAATTCCTGAGATTTCGGAATGGGAATGTGCATTACCAGTTCTCTGCATTGCCCTTTGGCTTATCTACTGCGCCCAGGGTATTCACAAAAGTCCTGGCTCCAGTAATAGCTTTTCTCACACTAAAAGGAATTCAAATTTATCCTTATCTGGACGACTGTTTGATTCTGGCTCAAGGCAAGCACGAACTTCTTCAACATCTGCAGTATGTAATGACAGTTTTAAGATGCCTAGGGTATTCTGTGAACGAAATAAAGTCCAGTCTAGTACCCTCACAAGAGATGTGTTTTCTGGGTGTAAGACTGAATACAGCTACTCAGATGGCATTTCTTACCCCGGACAAACAAAGAAATCTTCACCTATACTTCCAACAGCTATCAGTAATATCCAGGCTGACTGCAAGGACAGTCCTTCAAGCCTTGGGGTTCATGGCATCTTGCATTCTAGTACTTCCCAATGCCAAACTGCATATGAGGAAGCTACAATGGTATCTCAAAAGCGTTTGGACTCAACACAGCCACGATTTGGACACTGTCATTCGAATTCTACCTTGCATTCAGAAAGAATTTGTGTGGTGGGCTCAGGAATGTCACCTAAACAAGGGACTCTCTGTGACCCAACCAGAGGCAAGTCAGATATTAACGACAGACGCCTCGGAGTCAGCCTGGGGAGCTCATTTCAAAGGAAAATGGATTCAAGACCTTTGGCCCCCAGAGCTACTTCACTTGCATATCAACATGAAAGAAATGCTGGCAGTTCAATTTGCATTGGAAGCATTCAAGAACCTACTTCAACCAGGACTGGTGTTGATTCGAACAGACAACACAACTGTCATGTGGTACAATGAATAAGTGCCAGAGAACATTGTAACTCGGTCCAAGCAGTTTATTCCACAAACTTTTAAAATCACATAAATTGTTAAAGCAAACGATAACTTGTATTAACGCTCTTACAACAACAGTTCAGTATGCGTTTTCGTCCTTGTACATAGGACTTCATCAGACAAGTCTCATTAATTAATTAAAACCTTTAAAAGTATTTAAGTAAATATTTTTTATATAAGAGTAAATAATTTATGCATTTGATGTAATCGTGCACATTTTTTAGATAGGCATTAATATTCATGAATTCTTGTATCATGATAGGTTGGTTTGAAATAACAAAGAAAGGTCTATGGATAATTTATACAAGCAAATTGATTTGATTCACTATTTAAAGGTTTTAATTAATTAATGAGACTTGTCTGATGAAGTCCTATGTACAAGGACGAAAACGCATACTGAACTGTTGTTGTAAGAGCGTTAATACAAGTTATCGTTTGCTTTAACAATTTATGTGATTTTAAAAGTTTGTGGAATAAACTGCTTGGACCGAGTTACAATGTTCTCTGGCACTTATTCATTGTATTATTGGTCTTTTGAAGTGCTGGTACCTTTTCTTTGGTTCGAACTGTCATGTGGTACATCAACAAGCAGGGAGGAACTCATTCTTACCCTCTTTGCAGACAAGCAATGCTGTTATGGGAAACTGCTTTAAATCTGCACATCACTCTTCGAGCACAGTTTCTGCCAGGAGCACAAAATTCTTTAGCAGATGTTCTGAGCAGACAGATGGTGGATCCTCACGAATGGAAGTTGGACCCTCAGGTATTTCTTCAATTGACCAAGGCTTGGGGGACTCCAGACATAGATCTGTTCGCTTCTCCTCTGAATTTCCAACTGCCTCTGTTTTGCACAAGGCTGTTTCATCCAAAAGCCTGGAAAATAGATGCACTATCCTTCAGTTGGAGCAACCTTCACGTGTATGCTTTTCCTCCTTTGCCTCTTCTTCCAAAGGTACTGTTGAAAGTCAGGAGGGGCAAACCTTGCATGATCCTTATAGCACCGGATTGGCCTCGTCAGCATTGGTACCCTCTGTTGAGGAGCTTAATTCATGGGACACCTTGGCCATTACCACAGATTCCTCACTTATTGTCTCAGGAAAACAATCATTTTTTCAATGTCAGGGTGCAATCCCTACACCTGACAGCCTGGCGCATTCTGTTTTAAGGAAGGAGGGCCTTCAGCTCCCTCAACAAGTTTTGGATGTTATTTTGGAAGCCAGGCGACCTAGTACCGAAAGGTTTATGCTGATAAATGGAAGAGATTTTTCTTTGGAGTTCATCTAAAGGCTTTGATGTCAAATTGCCTAATTTGAGTTGTACATTGCAATATTTGACTGTTTTACTGGACAAGGGTTTGTCCTTCTCTGTAAAAGTGCATGCTGCGGCTATTTCTGCTCACTATGATTGTGACCCTCCTTTGTTTTCACATCCATTGGTTAAACAGTTTCTTAGAGGGCAAAGAATATAAGACCCAAGAGCTCCTACTCCTGCCTGGGATCTTAATTTTGTTTTGGAAAAGCTGACTCTGCCTCCTTTTGAACCTGCAGCTACAGCTGAATTGAAGTTGTTGTCTTGGAAGACTGCTTTTTTGTTGGCTGTTACTTCTGCTAGAAGGGTATCTGAATTACAGGCCCTCATGGCAGTGGAACCTTTTCTGATTTTTCACAAGGACAGAGTTTCCTTACGTACTAATCCTACTTTTATGCCTAAAGTGATTTCTAATGTGGCATTGAACCAATCTATACATTTGCCTACTATTTATGCTAACCCCCAAAATAAAGGGGAAAAAGTTTTGCATTCTTTGGATGTACATAGGCAGTTAAGGTATTATTTGAGCAGAACCAAAGAGTTCAGAAGATCTCAACAATTATTTGTTTCTTTGCTTTGACTTCACAGGGGAAAGCTGTCTCAAACAAACTATTTCCAAGTGGATTGGCCATTGTATTACTTTTGTTACTCTCATCATGGAAAGGATGTTCCAGTTGGGATCAGGCCTCATTCTACTAGGGCTCTGCCACCTCTACTGCTTTTCTGAGAGGGGTAGCTACTAAAGATATTCTAGAGGCAGCTACTTGGAGTTCTGTACATACCTTTACAAAGCATTATCATTTACCTCTTTATTCTAGGTCTAGGGCTGGGTTTGCCACTGCAATCTTACAGGGCATGTTAGCAGCTCCTAATGCTATTTAGTTAGCCAGCCTCCCTTTTTCCGTTGCTCTGGGATTCTACCCATATGTAAGGACTGCAGCAATGGGAGACGAAGAACATAGTACAGTTTTGTACCTACCATAAATGTAGATGTTCGAGGATCTCCATTGCTGCAGTCCAATTTTCCCTCCCTCCTTCCGCCTTTTCTTTTTAGGTTGGGTTTTGGGTGGTGTTTTTTGCATTCTGACGTCTGAGGCAAGAAAGACTGAGGATATGGTGTCGGTCATGCGCATTTGTACTGGCACGTTCTGACGTCAGTCTCGGGCGCCGACGCCGGTTCTAGCCCTTTGGTATTCGGGCCGATTGTGGACAGCGGACTACCCATATGTAAGGACTGCAGCAATGGAGATCCTCAAACATCTACATTTATGGTAGGTACAAAACTGTGCTTTCCATAAGAGACCCTTTCCACAAGAAAAAAATATTGTCAATAAAACGCTTGTAATTACTGATGAACTTGAAACCCTCTAGCTTAGATAAAATGTCAGTTTTCCAAGCACAAAGTACTAGATTGGCATATGCTGGAGCTACCTTAGCTCCCATGGCTACTCCTTGAAGTTGCTGGTATAAGATACCATTAAACGTGAAAAAGTTATTATCCAAAACCAGCTTAAGCAAAGTGGTGAAAGCAATAACTCTGTGAGGGGGAGTAGAAGTATGCTTGACAAGATAATTGGTCACATTTTCCAACCCTTCATGGTGAGGAATGCTGGGGTATAAAGCTACCACATCCAAAGTGACTAGTATGCATTGTCTATCAAGAGGTGGGCACCTGTAGATTTCATCTAAAAATACCCAAGAGTCCTGTAGGTAAAACTGAGAATCTTGAACTAATGGATTAAGGAAAAAATCCAACAAGGCTGAAATAAATTCAGTTTTGGTTTTCCCAGATGCCACAATGTGCCTAAGAGGGGGATCTGTAGGGTTTTTATGGGTTTTCAGTATCCCAAAAAAATCTGCCCACCTGTAGTGATTTAACTTCCATGTAATCCATTTCTAGCTCAGAAATACTATCTTCCTGATATAGTCTGGCTAAGGTATTATCAATCCTCAAAAAACTGTTGGAAACAAAATCAGGGGAAACTATTTTGTATTTCTCAGTGTCAGCTAATATAGCTTCCATCTTACTGTTATAACATTTAGTTTCCATAATAACAATGCCCACTCCCTTGTCAGCTTTAAGGATTTTAATGTCAGGATTCACACTAAGGCTATCAACTGCTGCCCTCTCTTCCTTAGTTAAATTATGCCATTTAAAAGGAGTTTTACTGCTTAAAGTAACTCTTATTTCTCTCTCACAAACCTTTGAAAAAATGTTCAAAGCTGGATTAAGAGGGGGATCAAATGTGCTCTTCCTTTTTAAAGGAGACACTGGACTAACATGAGTCAGTACTATCACTGTCTGTAGATGTAGAACCAGAACCGCAATCAATAGCATCAATAGGCAACCCACCAGAGTTAGCTACAATACTCAAGCTAGTAACTTCATCAGCATCAGTACCATCGATAAAAGCATTAAAATTCTTGTTTTTTATGCCCTGTTTTAAGTTAAGTTTTCTGCAAAAAAGCTTAAGATCAATTAAAACATTAGTAACAGAAGCCCTTTGTGAGGGAATGAATTTCAAGCCTTTGCGTAAACAGTTTAAACAGTGTTCATCAAGAGTAATGGCTGTAAGATTAAAAATGTCTTGGGTGTGTACAAGGTCAGGAAATGGGTTGTTAGAAGCAGTTAAAAATGTCTCTGTCCTCTTGCTCTGCTTCTGCCTCTCCCTCTCCCTCTCCCTCTCACTCTGCCTCGACTCCTTCCTCTGGAAAAAATCATAGGACTCTGTCTAGTCGTGGGGCTGAACAATAAAAAATGATCAGCGCTAGTGGAAGCAATGGGATCAACATTGTCTATATGTTTGAACTGTCCATTTTGTGCTGGGAATGTATTTTTAACAGTAAAGTGGTTGGGATCTGTTAAAAGCCTCTCAAAACTAGTGCTTTGTCTCTTAACTGCATGAGAAACTGGAGTAGATTCCTTGAGAGTGCTGTGACTTGAAATCAACGAACTTTGTAGTAACAGTTCACTCTGGGCACAAGAACCGTTAACTTTAACAGGAGAACTACCAACTTCTTCATCTCTATGGTTAGTATTCAAAGGAAATATGATGGGTGCTTCTTTACAATTTCTATTAAACAAATCCTGTGCTTCTTCACAAACATTCACATTCTGTGCCAAATGTGAAGAGTTAATTA
>NC_056733.1:51309889-51332389 GCF_019279795.1 Protopterus annectens
ACTAGCTTTGGAGGATTTTATCAGAGATCGCAGCTTCTTACTGATGCTGACCACGGAGCTCCTCCACTCATGGGATTTTACTCTCTTTTGCAACAGTTTTTTCCTTATGATGTACAGTTTGTTTATGGCAGGGGACCACCAGATTGGCTTCCTTTTTTTGGAGGATAGCATCTTGGTTCTGTTTGGGATAGCATGATCCATGCACTCATGTAAGTGCTTATATAGTGCAATTGTATAGGATTCAGTAGTCGTAACTGTATTGTTCATCTGCATGGGTGTCATGAAGTTCACCACTTCTGTCTTAAGAAGCATGAAGTTGGCTTTGGAGAAATTTTTTGCCATGATTTCCTTAATGGGGGTGGGGGCAGGATGTGGATATCTAGGGTAATTAGCTTATGGTCGGATCGGACCAATGAGGCGTTGACTTCAGGTGTTGATAATGACTAGATCTAGGATATTGTTGCCCCTGGTGGGGGTGTGGATAAGTTGATCCAGGGCAGTGGAGTTTATGAATTCCAGAAAGCGTTGAGTGAAGGAGTTGGTACATGAGTAATTTTCCCAGTTAATGGTGGGGTAGTTGAAATCACCTATTATTAGGGTGTTTGGTTGAACCCTAATATTTTCCAGTACATCAAGAAAAGAGGAGTGGGAATCCTGGGGCATGGTGGGTGATCTGTAGCAAGCTACAATTTGGATTGCAGTTTTGCCCAGAGTTAGTTGCACTTGGATAACCTCGGCTGCATTATGCTGAGCAACTAGCCTGGAGGTGTGGATATCCTTAATGAATATGGACACACTTCTGCCTTTGGTGTTCCGGTCCAGGTTACATGGCCGAAAAGTGCAGTATGAGTTATAGCAGGGTAGTGCAGGGGTGCCCTCTGGAGCCTTGAACCAGGTCTCAGTCACTGCACAGATATCGATGTTCTCCATTTTAAGGAATGCCTCGAGTGAGTGCATTTTGAGGTTTAGACTTCTAGCATTGAGTAGCTTCACCCTCAGTTTTTGCTTGCCTGTTCCTATTATGGTGGTGAATTTGTCATTTGAATCTTGCCTAAAAAAGACACTATAGCGACGGCAAGAAGCTTAGGCAGTATCTGGAATTCCAGGGGTGACAGGTGCAGGCCATCTCTGGCAAAGCATCGTGGGCTGTCGACCATGTCAACCCAGGCAGACAGATACTGGATCCCTTTAGAATGGCACCAGAAGCTTAGTCAATTGTTGAAGTCAATAATTTTGTCCTTGTACTGCGGCATCATTCTTGGTGATGGCAGAATGCTATTCAGGGCTAGGGTCATACCTGTCTGGGCTACAAGATCGGAGAGCTCTTCCATGTCTCTTTTCATGTAGTCCAGGAAGGTACGTCTCAGGTCATTCACACCAACATGGACAATGACAGAGTCATATTTGTACTTGTTGTGGAGTGACCTGAGTGCGTGGGTTATGTGGCGGATCCCGGCACCTGAAAGGCAGCTGACAGTAACCTTCTCCTTGTTTAGCCTGGTGAGTGTGACATAAGTGTGCCTGACAATAGAGTCACCTATGACTAGTGTGTTAGGTACATTGTTTTGCCTTATTGGCTGTAGTTGAGTGGCACACTGAGTCTGGGGGCTGTGTGTCATTTGGGTTGTGTTGGGGATGGAGGTTGCTTGCGTTTCTGCTTTGGAGGTCCCTATTGCTTAGACAGATTATTATTGGGAGTCTCAGCTAATGTTTTTGTGTTTCTATGTGTGGATTTTGGTGGTGCAGATTTAGTGAGACTATGTAATGAGTGTGGTGTGGTGCAAGTGTTTACCTTCTCCTCTTGACTGTCAAGTTCAGTCTTGATTGGAGAGAGCATTACCTCCAGTTTGGCTAGATAAGTGCATCTCTCACAGGTTGTAGTGTTGGGTGATAGGAGGAGAGGGTTGTCTGTGTACATGAGGCAATTTCTGCATTGCCCCAAGATGCCTAGATTCATCTGATAGACAGGAGAGAACACTGGGAGCTGACCCTTGGACATGCCTGAATGAAAAACTATTTTCCTCTAGATAAGTGAGGAAAGTGAGTACAAGACCTGTTTTTCTCTAAGCAAGTGAGGAAAGTAAGTACAAAAACAGTTTTCCTCTAGGTAATGAGGAAGGTTGAGTGCTGTAGTAATTAGTAGGTTATTTAGGGCTTACAAGTTCTGAACAAGTGCTGATCACGATTAAGCAAATTCAAGTGCTAAAACTAAGATTCTGTATCTGGACTAAACTAGTTACAGGAAAGGGGGGAAACAAGTGCAAATGCGGGCTTTTAAATCAGAAAGTTGAGAGAGATGGAAAAACTGCCCAAACGGCCAATAACTACAATTTCTGGGCCAGAACCACTCCTTATGTGGCAGATAGGTTACCTAGTGCTTACCACTCCCACTGATAAGCTAGAAGGCGTCCCTCCAACACAGAAAGCTTGGGGGGGGGGCTCAGAAGCTTACATACAGTCCTGGATACAGCAATTCTGAATCTGGACTACACTAGTTACAGGAAAGTTTTTTTATATATATATATATATATATATATATATATATATATATATATATATATACAGAAAAGTAGCTAAAACAGCAGTAAAAACAATTCAAATGCAGTGCAAGCTAGCACACTTGAGTATGCAGCAATGTTAGACCAAACAGTTTAAAAAATGCAATTAAATTAAAAATGACTAAAAACAAGTGTAGAAGGAGTCTATTAGGTAGAATGAGGTAAAGAGATGGTACTGGGGGGAGTGTCCCAGATCAGATCTACAGTGGGGGCGGACAACTGCAAAAGACTCCAAATTTAAACAACAAGACAGGAATAGGGAGGGTGGGTATGCGAAAACAAACACCTTGAGCAGAGATCTGAAAAACTATACAGTTTAGCAAAAATAACAGTGCACAACTCTGAAGTCAGCCAGCAATGATATAAAATTAGTCAAACAACTGTTAGTAAGGTATTTGAAGGCTGTTTCTTTATACCTCTTCCTTTAGTAATGTGGTTTCTTTTGTCCTCTGGAGATATTTATGTTCATCGCTCTCTTGATCTTCTAATACAATATTTTGTGTGTGCCCTTTAAGCACTATTTTTTGATTGCCACCATGTTACATTGCTGTTCCAAATGGTCATATGGGAAGAGTCCGCTGTAGCGGAACTGTAACAGGTTAAAGAGTTACTATAATAAATTGTTGTTAGATTTACATGGAGTCTCTTTCATAATCTCATTGTCCACTGTGTAGATAGCCAGTGATGCATGGCTGTGTGTGTGTGTGTGTGTGTGTGTGTGTGTGTGTGTGTGTGTGTGTGTGCGTGTGTGCGTGTGTGTATGTGAGACTTTTCTGTACTTTACTTAGACTGAAACAAAGATTCAAAAACTATAAGCTTATGCATTTCCGACTGTGAAGTGCTCTTTATGCTAACAGAAAGGACACCCTAGAATGAATTGCTGCCATTTCTGAATAGGATCCCTCCACAGTATTTAAAAATTGTTTTTAAAATTAAGAGCACAGAAAAAAAAGAGAGAGAGTGCGAGTGAAGTTGTAGGGAAAAGGAAGCAAGTATGTACCATTGTAGTTCTTCAGAATATCCAGAAGAGGGCAGATGATGCTTTCTGTAAATTTAGTGGAGCACATGAGAGAAGGCAGTGAAGATGTAGAACTCATTTTTATTTTTTTGTTAACTATGTTAGAAACCTTGTCCTTCAACCATTTTAAGTAATGACACGAGCCAGAAGGCACAGAGTACTAAACAATTATATTACATAGGAAGAAAGACAAATAAAAAATGGATACATTGAGCAAGTGTCCACAGTTTTAAAACAGCTATACAGAGTAGAATGAAGATTAAGTTGATGGCTGTTGATGTTCAAATATATAATAGTAATTGTGGATGTGTATTGCTACTGACATCAGTGTATATAAACTTTCACTACAATTGCTAGGTATTGCCTCTAACTTTCATATTTACTGATTCCTGATAATGGCATTTAAGTTATTCTAGCTTGCTAATGTAATTTTTAAATGCTCTCTTTCCTAATGCCAGAGTAAAGACCAACCTCTTTATTATGAATGGATCTTGATTAGCAGAGCTAAGAAGCTTTTGATAGGTTTTGACTGATAATTTTTGGGCAACATGTCTGCAGGTGCCATAGGTGGTCTGGTTTATATACAAATGTGTTTATTAACAAAGTAGCTTTAGTAGTGATGGGAAGCCATTGTGTCCATTTTGGGGTTAAGCAGTATACCTCCCAAATGTCCTTAATTTTTAGTTGTCCATAATTTTGGCTTATAATTTTGCTCTATCCCCCTAATATTGGACTTTTTTTGTAGAAGGTGGTGCTTTGCAGTTACGTAAATACTGATAATTGTTAAAATTATAGATTTCTTTTACTTATACCTACTAATCCACAGCCTCTTTTCTATCAATTTTCTTAGACAATAGTACCATTATTTAAAAATAAAGTATCCTAGTTTAGGGGCTTCTTCTATAATTTTTTCTGCTTTGTCTATCATTCCAGTAGTAAAGGGTTAATGACTCTGTTAGTAATAAAGTGACAGACTTTAGTAATCATGTGTTTAATAACTGATTCTTACCTGGGGAGTGCAGAACTGTTATTGCTATTCAAAACTTGAGTCTAAGAATTCGTACATTTACTTTAGTTGCAGTCACTTAGCTGCTCACTCTCTAGCCTTTTCTGGAATCCTTGATTCAGTCCTTCAAACAGTAGTTTCTTTGAAGTAAATTATCATACATTGTCATCTCAAATATTTATGAATCTGCAGTATGAAGTAAGCACTGAATCATAACTTATGAGTTGTACAAGACTGGCAAATTCAGTTGAAGGGTACTTGTATTGTTCTTTCTAAAATTACAGATCATGCTAGACTCAATGTGGCAGATTTCTTTTAATGAGCTGGCTTTTTTGTTACCTCACAGCAAGAGATCCCCTGGTTCAATTCTTGACTCTGGTGCCTTTTGTGTGGAGTCTGCATGTCCTCCCTGTGTTCGCAGAGGTTTCCTACAGGTGCTCCAGTTTCCTCCCACATTCCAAAGACATGCGGCAGGTAGATTGGACATTCTAAACTGGCCCTAGGTGTGAGTGTGAGTATGTGAGTGTGTGTGGTACGTATGAATTACCACATCAGAGCTAGCCACCTGGCATTGTAAACCTTGGCTGCAGATGATTGTCACTTTTGAAGTGACACCCTGATCCCATATGCAAAAATGATAAAAAGAGTTGAGGATGCATGGATGATTACTACAAACTGATCAATGGCTTCATCTGTATTATTCTTTATTATTAGTATTAGGATATTGGCATTTGATTCCAGATTTTGCATGCATTTGGCTTTGTAGATTTTTAAATCTCTGCATTTTATTTCTTTTCATGTTGTCATGTTGATGTTCACTAGGGTTTCTTTCTATTTTGTGTTGGTGGGATGAGGAGGGATCATTCAGTACAGCTTAAATATTTATTTTTAGTTTAATCCCTTGTGAGGCAAGTTGTGGGGTGAGTACTGACGATGTTACTTGAGCTGACTCTTTTCCATTGTATAGGAATGCCCCATCCACCCTGCCTTTCTTTCCCATAAATAGATTCACTTTGACTGTATGTGTCTGCATTATAGATGTTTTGGAGAATTTTTTTTATTAATCTACATACTGTTCTTCAGTCATCATTGTACCTGCAAATATTGTAATAGCATTCATTCATTTTCTCTACTGCACTTCATATGCAGGGCTCAGCCGTCCGCAGCAAGGGCCAGTATGTAGTTCTGCCAACACCTCTGGATACTATAAATGTCCATGTGCGAGAAGGATGCATATTGCCTCTGCAGGTAAGATTGTAGCAGTTGTGTGAAATGAGTCTTTTATTTATTTATTTATTTTTTATTTTCACCCTTTCTTTTTTGAGAGAAAAATTATGTACCAGTGGAATTTTATTAGGAGTAAAAGCATGCAAAAATAGTTCTTTCTGTTCAAACAATTGTCTATAGCAAATAAAATTTGACATTTTAGGCCTGCAGTACGTAAAGTCTTGCAGCCTAATATTTTGCAAAAGGACTCCACACTCCTTATATGTTTTCTTACTGGGCAACTTATTAGATGCTCATCACACTGACTGCATTCATTATATTTATGGCAAGAAAAGCCGAAAGACACAACAACAACCATCTTTTCAGGTTGCTTATGTACTTTTTTATTAACTTTATGTTTTTATTGATAAAAGCAGGTATCCATCCAGAAATCAGTGATTTTTATTCTTTAACAGCATAAACTCTATTTATAAATTTACGTGAATTATTAGACTCTGACCTGTTATCATCAGGGCCATTAAACAGCTTCTGTTAAGATTATAATACTTTTAACTAAGCCCTTAGTATGAGTGGGTTGGTGTTTGAACATTCATAGCAGTTCGGCATCCCCTCAGACCCAGTCTGCATATTACATCAAGTGTTCCATTGTTTAATCCTGCAAGCTTGGGTTTGCTGTCCCTCTTCTTAACTGAAGAAGTGGTTGCAGAGTGAGAAGAGAGGGTCAGAGAGCCCCTATAGCTGTGGCCTTACCCCTTCACATGCTGGCATATCTGCACCCCTAGCCTGGGCACTAGTTTGAGTCCCAGTCTCTATTGAGGATATAGGGAATGTCCCACCCACAACTAACATGCTAGCCCCACGTCTCCCCCTCGCCACAACAGGGGTGAGCATGCAAAACTTCATCATGTCTTTCTTCTCTGTAAGATTGCAAGGCATTTTGATACTCGTATTTTAATGTGCTTGATCAGGTAGCATATAAGTAGTTTTATATACTTGCAGACTTTGCAGGATAAGCATTTAATTACAGAATCACCCCTACATCGCATGGCATAGCCCTAGTCTGCATCAGGACTCACAGGCCTAAGTTAATTAGCTGCTCACTCTCTAGCCTTTTCTAGAATCAAAACCATGTAATTCACATGCCTTTCCATGCCACTGGCTTCATTTGCTCCTTCTGAGTTCAGAGAGTGAAAAGGAACAGAGAGAGAGATCTTTAAGGTGTTTGATTTTAAATTATAATAGCTAGAAACATGACCGGCTGAGTGATGCAAAAGGATAGTTCTTTTATGATAGCCCCTGTAAACAGGGTTCAACTGCCAGATCTGGTTACATAATGAGCAAGCTGGATAGGAGTAAATAGCAAGGTTCGGCTTGCCCATCCTGGGGACAGGGAGAGAGTTTCATTCCATTGGTGGCTGCAACCTGGTGGTAGTAGAATAGCAGGGACAGACTGTGATGAGTACTTTGGCCTACCAGACATCATGGTAGTACTCTCTCTATAGCTACGCCACTTTGTCTAGCCTTGAAGGTCTTTCAGCAATAGGTTTGCCCATAAGGGCAGGACTGCAGGGCAGAAAATACCTTACCCATCTAGGTGACTGCCCACTACCATCCTACTGTCTCCTTCTCTCAGCTGCATAAAAGAGGTAGGATGGGGCAATGGACCGGCCAGTCTGTCGAAGGAGGAAGTTGATTGAGGGCGGGACAGGAGCAGAAAAGGATACTGAAAAAAGTACTATAGTTAAAAGCAAAAATGTCTTTTAACCAGTTAACCACTTAATAAACATTATAGAGTTAATTTTTAGCATACATTGGTTTAATTTACAGTGTTGCATTATAATTATATTCACTAACCAACATGGCAGAAAAAAAGTTCTCAGTTTTAATCCATGTCAGAAGTGAGAAAGAAAGTGAACAAAGTTACAACTGAAACCATGAAATAAAAAAATGAAAGGTCAAACACAATCATATAGTAATTTAATGACTGTTATAAAGACCATTGTATAATATTCTAATGACTGTTATTCCCATGTAGCTCCTACATTACCCATACTAATAATACATAAGGCTTTCGGATGTATAAATTCTGCTTCATTAAATTAAAACCTGCAAGAAAGACCAAGCATAACTAGAATCTGCACTGTGTAATACCTTGAACCTCCTGTATTGGAGGCCTATGGGACATATGCAAATGCCCCCTTAAGGACATAACAGTGTTTCAACTACATGCCTTCTGAATCCCCATAACTTTTTAATTTTTGTCTTTATAAGTATATTCTGGCCAATAAAGCCAAAGGCCACTAGCTGTCGACACAGATATTTCAACCTTTTTATCGACTTCGTCAGTACAGCATATGTGTATTGTTTGGGTATACCTTAACCGTTGGACTAACCTGGTCAACAAAAAAGATTAAAAAACAAATGCAAAAAAAAACATGGAAAAGAAATGCAATGCATATTCTAATATGGAACTTTTCTTCTTAGCTTGAATACAAGCTATTATATTTTCTGCTTTTGGTATGTACATAGTTTAAATTATGTACTATTGCAGTGCATTCCAATTTATGTGACAAATTGTAACTATAAACTTCTTGCTAAAATCATCATGCAGACTTCTACATTTGCAGCCAATTCTTGCATGACGCTTAGCCTGATAAAATGTATTTAACTTACACTGTGCTGCTGTGTAGCTGGATGTTAACACTTAACTTCACAAATACCTGTTACTCTTTCTCTTGCTTTAAGTAACAGCAAATTACACAGCTCTGTCCAAACAGGTTGTTAGTAACCCATCGAATTTCAAGCTCCTTGAAATCCATCTTTTGAAGTAAAGTACTTTAAAAGACAAGAGTAATCAAAAATGAAACAAAATTCCTTTTGCAGGAGGCTTGCACCCCCACGGAGGACTGTGTGGCTCACCCCCCCTCTTAATTATATAGACTAAGTCTGAGATCCCCCAATACCAAGGAAAAGAATAAAATCACCTTAATCAGTATGCTGCGGTCCTGCTGAAATACGGGGATTTCATCTCCTTAATCAGTATGCTGCGGTCCTGCCGAAATACGTGGATTTCATCACCTTAATCAGTATGCAATGGTCCTGCTGAATTACGTGGATTTCATCACCATAATCAGTATGCTATGGTTCTGCTTAAATACGTGGATTTCATCACCTTAATCAGTATGCTATGGTCCTGCTGAAATACGCGGATTTCATCACCTTAATCAGTATGCTACGGTCCTGCTGAAATATGCAGATTTCATCACCTTAACCAGTATGCTACGGTCCTGCTGAAATACGTGGATTTCATCTCCTTAATCAGTATGCTGCGGTCCTGCCGAAATCAGTGGATTTCATCACCTTAATCAGTATGCTACGGTCCTGCCGAAATCGGCGAATTTCATCACCTTAATCAGCATGCTACGGTCCTGCTGAAATACGTGGATTTCATCATCTTAATCAGTATGCTGCGGTCCTGCTGAAATCAGCTGATTTCATCACCTTAATCAGTATGCTACGGTCCTGCCGAAATCAACGGATTTCATCACCTTAATCAGTATGCTATGGTCCTGCTGAAATACGTGGATTTCATCACCTTAATCAGTATGCTACGATCCTGCTGAAATACACGGATTTCATCACCTTAACCAGTATGCTATGTTCCTGCTGAAATACGCGGATTTCATCACCTTAATCGGTATGCTATGGTCCCGCTGAAATACGCGGATTTCATTACCTTAATCAGCATGCTACGGTCCTGCTAAAATATGTGAATTTCATCACCTTAATCAGTATGCTACAGTCCTGCTGAAATACGCAGATTTCATCACCTTAATCAGTATGCTACAGTCCTGCTGAAATACGCGGATTTCATCACCTTAATCAGTATGCTACGGTCTTGCTGAAATACGCGGATTTCATCACCTTAATCAGTATGCTGCAGTCCTGCCAAAATCAGTGGATTTCATCACCTTAATCAGTATGCTGCTGTCCTGCCGAAATCAGCGGATTTCATCTCCTTAATCAGTATGCTACGGTCCTGCTGAAATATGTGGATTTCATCATCTTAATTAGTATGCTGCGGTCCTGCCGAAATCAGCGGATTTCATCACCTTAATCAGTATGCTACAGTCCTGCTGAAATACGCGGATTTCATCACCTTAATCAGTATGCTACTGTTCTGCTGAAATATGCGGATTTCATCACCTTAATCAGTATGCTGCGGTCCTGCCAAAATCAGCGGATTTCATCACTTTAAACAGTATGCTACGGTCCTGCTGAAATACATGGTTTTCATCACCTTAATCAGTATGCTGCGGTCCTGCTGAAATACATGGATTTCATCACCATAATCAGTATGCTGCGGTCCTGCTGAAATATGTGGATTTCATCATCTTAATCAGTATGCTGCAGTCCTGCTGAAATACATGGATTTCATCACCTTAATCAGTATGCTGCGGTCTGGCAGAAATACGTGGATTTTATCACCTTAATCAGTATGCCGCGGTCCTGCTGAAATACTTGGATTTCATCATCTTAATCAGTATAGGTTCATAGGTTGATACTAGGCTATCTGCCCTAGGGCATTTATAAGCCTAGCCGGAGTGTGTTTGGCTTTCGCCACCCTTTTAGATTAGTTGACTGTGCCTCTGTATAGTAGGTCACAGAAGGTAGCCCTTTTAAGGTTAGTTTACTGCACCTCTGTCAAGCAGGGACACAGAAGAGATCCCAGGGATAAACTTACGATCTCCCATCCACTCATCAAGATTTCTCTTGAAGAGGGTCAGTGAGGGGCTCTGCCTAACATGGATTGGGATTTTGTTCCAGAGTGAGGGGAGCCTCTGGGATATGAATCTGTCCCTCCAGCATGCCCTATTTATTTCTGTGCTGAGGTTCAAGTCCCTGGAGCATGTAGCTCTAAGGGATTTGGATTTCCTGAGGTGAAGCATGTCCATTAATTTTGGGTTGGACATGGCTTTATACGTCAGACACAGATCGCCTCTGAGTAGGCGGTACGCAACTGAGTAGAGCTGGAGTTTCTTTAGCCGAACTGCATAGGGCATCTGTTTGAGCCCCTTGATCCTCTTGGTGAGGTACTTTGGGGTTTTTCCAGTTGCTGAAGGTGTCGGGTAAGGGACATGCCAAACGGGGCATTGTACTCAATTATGGGCCTGATAAGTGATGAGTAGAGGGGCACAATGACCTCTCTTGATCTAGATGTAGAGGGGCACAATGACCTCTCTTGATCTAGATGTGAACCCTTTCATGATAAGGTGGGCTATATAGAAGGTCTTTCTAACCACTTTGGCAACGTGATTGTCAAAGGAGAGATTGCTATCTACTTGGGTCTCCAAGTCCCTAATTACTTCTTCCGTACTTAATGGATTACCACCTATGTGGTAATTTGTGGGTACTTTGTTTTTCCCAAAGGGGATGACTATGCACTTTTTGGCATTTAGCTTTAGGCCATGGCTCTGGCACCAGTTATCCGTCTCTGTGAGACCCTTTTGCAGGATGCTTGTGTCAGCCAGAGAGTCGATTACAGCACCCAGTTTGCAGTCATCTGCGAACTTGGTCAGCCATAGTCCACCCGTGTTAGCCTGTACCTTGGAGAAATATATACCAAACAAGAGAGGTCCCAGGACTGAGCCTTGTGGGACACCACTTGTAATTAGTTTAGAGTCTGACATGGCACCTGCTATTCTGACTATGTAGGTTCTATCCCTGAGCCAGTTTGCAACCCATCTTGTGACATAGGGGTTGATATTTAAGCTGGTGAGCTGATTTATGATGCCCGAGTGGGGTATTGTGTCGAAGGCTTTTGCGAGGTCCAAGTAGGCTGCGTGGACTACCTTCCCTTCATCTATGGCTTTGGTAACTGTTTCAAAGAAGTTGACCAGGTTCAAGAGGCAAGATCTGCCCTGAACAAAGCCGAATTGGGTAGGATCCAGTGTCTGGAGGTTCCCAATGTCTTTGTTTATGATTTCCATGATGATACGCTCCATAGCTTTGCAAACCAGGCTAGTCAGGCTTATAGGCAATAGTTTCCGAAGTCTGTTGTGGCACCACCTTTGTGGAGTGGGACCACTGTTGCTGTACGCCATTCCTTGGGTACGTATCCTGTAATAAGGCTGAGATTGAACAATGACTTTATATGAGGGTTTAGTTCTTCTTGGAGCTCGTGTAAGATGCAGCCCGGGACACCGTCTGGTCCCATTGATGCTGTGTTTTTTGCTTTGGAGAGGGCAGCTCTTACCTGTGCATCTGTGATCTCAGGAAGGCTACACTCTGTTGGGATAGACATTTGCTCTTTTGGGGCGGAAGGGGAGAGCAGTTTTCACTGAACCTTTCTGCCAGGATGTTGGCAGTGTCTGTGGGTTCAGTGTATTTTTTGTCATTTTGCACTAACTCAGAGCATATCTGGGAGTTGCCTCCCAGGTTCCTGACATAACTAAAGAAGGCCTTGTGATTATCTTTAGTGTCTTGTGCAATTTTTCTTTCGAAGCTGGCCTTAGATGACTTTATGAGGGATCGTAGTTTCTTGCTAGTACTGATCAGTGACGCCTTCCCTTTTTGGGATTTTGCTGTGTCATGTAGTAGCTTTCTCCTTCTGTTGTATAGCTTATTTATGGCCGGGGTCCACCAGACAGGTCTTCTGCCTTTGGAGGAGTGAGTCTTGGTTTTATTTTGGATAGCATGCTCCATGCATTCCTGTAGGTGTCCATAGAATGCTTTTGTAAAGGATTCTGCATTTTGGGCTGTATTTTCCACTGGCCCGGGGGCTTTGAAGGATTCCACCTTAGTTTTGAGACGTGTGAAGTTTGCATTTGAGAAGCTCTTCACTGTGGTATCCTTGGCTAGGGGTGGGGATGGAATATGGATGTACAGTGAGATTTGTTTATGGTCTGATCTTACCAATGAGGGGTATACCTGTGGTGTGGAACATAGAGACCCCATGTTGGTGATGACCAGATCCAATATGTTTTCCCCTCTTGTGGGAGTGGTGACCAGTTGTTCCATAGCATTTGAGTTTATAAATTCTAGGAATCGTTGGGCGAGGGTGTTTGGGCTTGAGTAATTTTCCCAGTCGATGTTTGGGTAGTTGAAGTCACCCAATATAATAGTGTTTGGAGAGACCTTCATATTTTCCAGTGTTCTCAGGAAAGCCGAGTGAGGTTCCTGTGTTTGGGAGGGTGGTCTGTAGCAGGCTACAAACTGAAAGGCAGTTTTTCCCACTGTTAGTTGCACATGGATGGTCTCCGATGCTTCGTGCAGTGCCACTAACCTGGAGGTGTGGGTATCTTTGATAAATATGGATACTCCCTCTCCTTTTGTGGTTTGATCCAAGTTTTGGGGCCTGAAAGCATAGTATGAAGTATAACCTGTTAGTGCTGGGGTGCTCTCGGGAGCCTTGAACCAGGTTTCTGTTACTGCACTAATCGATATTCTCCATACTGAGGAGAGTCTCGAGTGCGTGCATCTTGAGGTTTAGACTTCTGGCGTTGAGCAGCATTACCCTTAGTTTTTTTTTCTTTGTGTTGTCTATGGGGGTGGGTTTGTCTTTTGAGCCTTGCCTAAAAAAGGCACTATAGGGGAGGCAAGAACCTTTGCCAGTATTCGAAAACCCAGGGGTGACAAGGTGCAAGCTGTCCCTAGTGAAGCAACGTGGCTTGTCGAGCATGTCATCCCAGGCTGACAGACACTGGATCCCCTTTGAATGACACCAATACTTTAGCCAATTGTTAAAATTGATCATTTTGTCTTTATACTGTGGCATCATTCTTGGTGAGGGTAAGATGCTACTCAAGGTCAGGGTCATACTGGCCTGGGCTACATGATCAAAGAGCTCCTGTACATCTTTTTTCATGTAGTCCAGGGAGGTATGTCTCAGGTCATTCACACCAGCATGGACAATGACAGAGTCATATTTGTACTTGCTTTGGATTGACCTGAGTGCTTGTGTTATGTGGTGGATTCTGGTACCCGACAGGCAGCTTACAGTAACCTTCTCCTTGTTCAGCCTGGTGAGTGGGACATCAGTGTGTCTGACAATAGAGTTACCTATTACAAGTGTATTAGGTGTGTTGTTTAGCCTTAAGGGCTGTGACTGTGTGGCACACTGACTTTGTGAGCTATGTGCTACGTGGATATTGTTTCGTGGTAGGTGTTGCTTGGATGTCTGCTTTGGAGGTCTCTGCTGCTTAGGCAGATTTTTATTTAGAGCCTCCGAGTATGTTTTTGTGTGTTTATGTGTTTGGTTGGCTGATGCGATAGGTCTGTGTGAGACTGGATTTGTGGTGTGTGTGGTTACCTTCTCCTCCTGACAGGCTGTGCCAGTACTGGGTTGAGAGAGCTTAGCCTCCAGTTTGGCTATATAGTTGCATCTCTCACATATATTTGAGCTTGTTGGGAGGAGGAGAGGGTGGTCTGTATACATAAGGCAGTTGTAACATTGCCTCAGGATTCCCAGATTCACCAGCTGGACTGGAGAGTAAACTCAAAACTGACCTTTGGACATGCCTGAATAATATAGGGAACTACTTATTGACTGATCAGAAAGAACCAATAGGGAGCAAGTGCTTAGAAGGTGTGTAAGAGGATGTAGTGCTTTAGTTTGTGTTTACCTATGAGATTACTTATACGAGCAAGTACAGGGCTTTAGAATGAAAATAGAGTGCTTAATTAGAGATTTAGAGCAGTTCTAAGGGAAAAGGGAAGAGCAGACTTTGTGGAGCCGGGAATAGTTTTAAACCTGTTTAAGCGGCACTGCCCGACGCTGCTCTGTGCGCAAGACCGTGCAAAAAGGGAGTTGCAGGGTTTTAAAAGAGAGAGAGATCAAGGAGTTTAGAATTGACCCAAAATGGCCAATAAAACTACAGCTTATAGGCAGTAACCACTCCTACAGGGACAGGCAGGCTGCTCAGTGGTAACCACTGCCACTGGTGAACACAGAGACTTACCTTTAGCCCAAGCAAGCACTGGCCTCCAAGAAACATACAAACAGTTCAGAACAACAAATTTGTAACTGAACTTTCTTAAATTTCAGAAAGTGGGAAAAAAGCAATATTTTTTGTTTTTTCTTTTTTTCTTTTAGTTTAAAAGTAGCAGAGATACACAAGTAGCAAAATATTCACAACAGTGCAATAAATGACCCCACACTTGAGTGCTAGGCCAAAGTCAGGTAAAATGCAATTTTAAGAGAAAAAAACGATTTTAAATTAAGTGCAACACAGAAAATGCAGTAAACAGGCTCTAGATGTGTTCTAAATACTGCTTCTAATACAGATAAAACTTTGGCAAGCCAGAAAATGCCGAAAAGTAGGTGGCAAAGCAGTAATTCTAAACAAAAAATCAGAAGAAAATACTTAAAATCTCAAAAGTGGCTCCTTTCTTCTCTCAGCGTTTTCTCCCCTTGGTAGGTGCTTCAGCAACAACTAACAAGCCTGGAAAGATGCCAAAACCACGAGGCAGAAGGTTTTAAGAGAGAGAGATCAAGGAGTTTAGAATTGACCCAAAATGGCCAATAAAACTACAGCTTCTAGGCAGTAAACACTCCTGCAGGGACAGGCAGGCTGCTCAGTGTTAACCACTGCCACTGGTGAACACAGAGACTTCCCTTTAGCCCAAGCAAGCACTGGCCTCCAAGAAACTTACAAACAGTTCAGAACAGCAAATCTGTAACTGAACTTTCTTAAATTTCAGAAAGTGGGAAAAAAGCAAGATTTTTTTGTTTTTTTCTTTTTTTTTTGTTTTAGTTTAAAGGTAGCAGAGATACACAAGTAGCAAAATGTTCACAGCAGTGCAATAAATGACCCCACACTTGAGTGCTAGGCCAAAGTCAGGTAAAATGCAATTTTAAGGGAAAAAAACGATTTTAAATTAAGTGCAACACAGGAAATGCAGTAAACATGCTCTAGATGTGTTCTGAATATTGTTTCTAATACAGATATAAACTTTAGCAAGCCAGAAAACACCGAAAAGTAGGCAGCAAAGCAGTAATTCTAAACAAAAAATCAGAAGAAAATACTTAAAATCTCAAAAGTGGCTCCTTTCTTCTCTCAGCATTTTCCCCCCTTGGTAGGTGCTTCAGCAACAACTGACAAGGCTGGAAAGACACCAAAACCACGAGGCAGCAGGGTTTTAAGAGAGAGAGATCAAGGAGTTTAGAATTGACCCAAAATGGCCAATAAAACTACAGCTTCTAGGCAGTAACCACTCCTACAGGGACAGGCAGGCTGCTCAGTGTTAACCACTGCCACTGGTGAACACAGGGACTTACCTTTAGCCCAAGCAAGCACTGGCCTCCAAGAAACTTACAAACAGTTCAGAACAGCAAATCTGTAACTGAACTTTCTTAAATTTCAGAAAGTGGGAAAAAAGCAAGATTTTTTGTTTTAGTTTAAAGGTAGCAGAGATACACAAGTAGCAAAATATTCACAACAGTGCAATAAATGACCCCACACTTGAGTGCTAGGCCAAAGTCAGGTAAAATGCAATTTTAAGAGAAAAACATTTTTTAAATTAAGTGCAACACAGGAAATGCAGTAAACAGGCTCTAGATGTGTTCTAAATACTGTTTCTAATACAGATATAAACTTTAGCAAGCCAGAAAATGCCGAAAAGTAGGCGGCAAAGCAGTAATTCTAAACAAAAAATCAGAAGAAAATACTTAAAATCTCAAAACTGGCTCCTTTCTTCTTTCAGCGTTTTCTTCCCTTGGTAGGTGCTTCAGCAACAACTAACAAGCCTGAAAAGACCTGCTGCAGTATGCTGCGGTCCTGCTGAAATACACAGATTTCATCACCTTAATCAGTATGCTGTGGTCCTGCTGAAATACACGGATTTCATCACCTTAATCAGTATGCTACGGTTCTGCCGAAATCAGCGGATTTCATGTACTCTCCCTTCACTGTCCATGTTGTTTGACAAGACAGCACTTCAAGAACAGGTTACCATCTAAACTTGAAAACACACACTATAGTAATGTGCACTATACCCTTCAGATATATCCTTTTCAAATACTTAAGATTTTGTGAATTATGATTTCCATTTGTAAAAGTCCAATTTTATGACTTTGATTCTATGCAGTCACAGCTATTGCTTTATTATACCTCACAAAAATTGAAATAAAAATAGGACCACAATTTGTGGGAAAAGAAAAACAAATAACCTGTCGACAACCAAAGCATATTTGTTGTATTCATTCCACCTTACCACTCATTCTTTTTTAAAGAAATGGAATGTTGCTTTTCTGTGTTATATTGAAATAAAGCGTCCCTCACTCCCTTATTTTACGGTATTTTATTAACATACTTTCATTCAGCTACTCATTGCTGTCGCAGTTAGCTCAGCTTTAATCAGACAGTGATTAAGCAGTCCATTTATCAACATCTTTTCTGAAAAACTTTCAACATTTTTTAGTTATGATAAAATATTCAGTACACGGCTTTATGTCTTTCATACTGTATGTTGAGGTTTTTAATGACCTTGAATGTATATATTTTACTCCCATATGTAGTATTCATCAGCTTTTTCATCCACAAGGTCATTTCATTTTTCCCTTTTCTTTTCATTTTAACAAAGTTAGCTTCACCTGCATGAGCATATATCATCTCTTTTACAAACCATTTCCTTCCTTTTTTGTTGGACTATAGTCCGAAATAAATTCTCATTCAGTTCTGTGCTCAGCATTAATTCTTCAGCCATCCCATTTCTGCACCTTAAAGTCCTCTATTTTAGTTGTAATTTGAACACCTGAATGCAAATTCCGTCCAGCTGGCATAAAATAAATACCTGCACTTATTTCATCAATAACCCCAATATATCATTCTCGTTGTTGTTATAGTTGCTATTCTCAATAAATGAACATTTATATTCATCTTTTTTCTGTTATCTTTTTCTTCTCTTAGCCCTTAATTTGTTGCACATTGCTTTCTTCTCCCCCCTTTTGTAATACTTTCTTGTCCCCTTTTCTCTTTCTCCTTTTTTACTTCTTACAAAGATTCACATTTTTTTTATTTCTGTCCATTTTTCTAGTTTTATGTTGGTTATATTAAGATTAATGTGGCCGAGTAGGACAGTTTACCAGAATTGCTCCCTTCAAAATGATACAGTCCAGGTTTTTGAGTGGTCTGCTCCTACAAACCGTTCCTTAAATATAATAACTCCAGTATCACACTGTTCTGAAGATAGGAAGTAGTTTTGATATTTTTTTTTCCTGCTCAATAAAGTTGCTTATATTTAAAAAGCCTGCAAGTTTTTATTTGATGTAGGTGCTTTCCATAATTTTGTTTTATTCTGACAGCTCTTATCCTCATGCATAACATCATTAAAACCTGTTCTTCCTACACCAATCTTTCTTTAAGTCTCACAAGTCATCCTTCTACATTGCAATTATCGCTTCTAATATGTTATTTTCTTGTACTGTACCCCTTTTCAGGGTTATCGCCTGCTTTTTTCATTGTATTGTGTGCCTGTATTACTACATCATGTTTGTACCCCTTTATTTCTATTTTCCCAATAGTATGCCATTTCTCCACACAAATTATACTAAATCTCCAAACAGTTTCGTTTGCATGTCCAACCAAATTGCATAACACTTTATGAACAAACATAAATTATGCAGCATTTAACTCATTGTATCTCTGTTGGAATCAAGTTGCATTTTTTTGCTGATCACCGCTTCCACTGGTCCTGATGTCTCTCTGAAAAATTATCTTTTTTCAGACTGTCTTCAGATTTGATTTTTTTTTTCCTTTAAGGGTTGCTGGTTGTTGGGTAATAGTAGGGATAGAAAAAATATTTTAAAAAATCCATTCTAGATTTTCACATTTTTTCAGGAGAACATTAATAAATAAAGTTGGCAATAAAGGGTCTATATTAGATCATCGAAACGGCAGAATTTCGATTGATCTAATATCGAACCCAATATTGCGAATGCTAAAAACAACGAAGCTGCACAAAACCAAATTCTTTCCTAGGGAAAGAATTTGGTTGTCCGTTGTTGTGGCTTCGCTGTTTTCAGCGATGCGGTGGAAAGTTACGGGTTGGGTTAAGGTAAGGGTGTGATTGTGTGGACGTTCGGGTTAGGGCACGGGTTGGGTGAGTGTGCGATAGTGAGAATTTGGGGTTAGGGGCAGATTAAGTGAGTTAGGGTTAGGGCACGGGTAAGGTGAGTGTGTGATAGTGAGAATTTGGGGTTAGGGGCGGGTTAAGTGAGTTAGGGTTAGGGCGCGGGTAAGGTGAGTGTGTGATAGTGATGGACCTTAAGGTTAGGGTATGGGTTAAGGTAAGTGGATAGATAGTAGTGTATGTGCAGTATAGTGTAGGGATAGATGTAACTTTTAAATGCATGTGTGTGGATTGCTGATTTTTAGTGTGCTTGTGGTGTGTGTGTGTGTTTCTCGGAACAGCAATTTTTTTCCCCGAAAAAAATCGCTGTTTTGAAGTTTCAGTATTGTTAGGGTTTGGGTTTTGCAGTTCGACGTTACAGCATTCGATAATGAGCCATTTCGATGATCTGATATAGACCTGGCAATAAATGTCTTTGGGCATAAATCCATATTGCTCTTGTACCATATATTTACCTACATATTTCCTTTCAGGTCACACTACCTTTATATTTGGTTTGCAACACTTTCTCCTTTATAAAATATTTTTTAACAGCATTCCTGTTTTTAGTACTTTTTACTATTTGGGCACAAGCATTATTGGTGTTAAGTGAGATATTATTGTCAAGACACCCATTTCCTCTATTGATGGATCTCTGTAGTGCTTGTTAAAACCTTAGAAGTCAATCATCTCTCCTCTGATACTTCATGTTTCTTCTTGCTGCTCACCACTCTGTGCTTGAAGTAGTATTACCTCCAATTTGGTATTTTCTACCTCTGGTTTCACCACAAACGTGGAGGAAGGACAGTCTTCTTGGTTTCTCATCATGCCCATCTGTACTTACTGTGAGCACAATGTTTAATTTTTCCAGCTTTTAGGCATATCATCCCATCAGTCTGATGCAGAATCACATAACCAATGACAGTGTCGGTTTACCTTTATATCGTCGATTACACTTCATCGACCGACCACTTAATCGACTCATTTAAGTTAACCAAAACCGCAAAAAAATTTTAAATGTTGAACATATGTCAAATTTCGACATTTCCGGCCATGCCACACCTCCACACCAGTGCTACCATGGGTGAAAAAGGGGCGATGTTTTGTCGTTCGCTTATTCGGAATTCGATGTTGGAGTCGTTCGCACTTCGGTATTCGTGGAAGTCGTGGGATCGACGATGTAAAGGTAAACCGATAGTGTCCATGGAATCACTGCAGTCCTGTAATACAAAAATCACTTCAGCAATATTAACAGGATCCTTCTTTGGTCCTTTGCACTGTCTAGCATCTTCTCTTTCAGAGAGAGTTCCACTTCTGTTTCACCATTCATTTTCTAGCTGTCTAGATATTTTTCTCTCTGGAGTGGTAGGGATAAAATTAAGCTTCACTTACATAATTAATTATAGTGCTTCTATATAATACCTCTTTTTCCCTTTTTTACATTTTAATGCATATTTACATTTTATCCCCACGTCCTTTGTTCTGACCATATTGAAAAAAAATTGTTATTTTATTCATTTTTGCATTTATTTATCTGGTACATTTTTTATCTTGTATAGGGTTGTGGGTGAACCTGAACATATCTTAGTAAGCGGTATAAACCAGAAACACAGCCAGGATAAGATGCCAGTCAATCATCACACACACACACACACACACACACACAGTGTATGAGGAAACTGGAGATGTTAGCAAACAGCAAGGAAGGGAGTGAAGGTTCTGTGCTAAACACATCCCTGGCAGAAACCAGACCAGACACCCAAATTTATAAAGCTGCATCTCTAACCACAACATGACTGTGCCACTCCATTCTATAATCAGTTGCTTTTTATTAGAATATATCACTGTCTATTGCTGTTTCCTTAGTCAGAACGTTTCTGCTAACACTGGTTTACTGCTATAGCATTATTCCCATTACTACTGTCTTAAACATGCCCTACTACCTATTTGTACTTTTTATTTGTATTTCTCTGTTTCATGCAGCTCTTTTCCCTCCAGAAGAATATGTAATAATTATAATTTGCTTCTCCTGTCTCTCTTACTGTTGCCATAGCTATCTTTTAATGACTTCATTAATGTTTTACATTTTATATGCAATCAGGTGAACAGCTCTTGTACAGAATGCAAACGTGGCACCTACATATCCACCTGAAAAACACCACTACTGCCAAAGTAAACAAAATAGCTTTATTGTAATGTTCAGGAGCATAAACTTAGTCACTGCATTTGTGTGGCAATGACACCTCTCTCCACTGCCTTTGCACAATTTCCCAAGCTTGTTATATTCACATTTCATCAAGAAATGTAAGGTTAATTTCCACTCGCACATTGTATTTTTCCTCCAGATATTTCCTTTCTTCAATGGGCTTATGGATGCGATTACCTATAATGCTGATTTTCTGCAAAAAAAGAGCCAGTTCATTTCCCACAATGTCATTAGAAGCCATTTAGCTTCTAAAACTTCATGGTTTCTTGTATTTTCTACTACTCCTATATTTTCAAGTAAACTATTCCTTTCCTTAATACACTTAATTGTAGTTTTAACACTCACTATTATATCTACATTATTCAGTTTCTATTTTTTTTTTCATCAAAACACCATTCTGTATACTTTTGGACTTAATTTAGTCCTTAACTTTGTCCTTCCTAAACAACCAATCCTTTTAATTAGAGTCACCTATCTCTCACCCTACCAGATAGGTAGAAAATGTTTACTCAGTCATTTCACATATGTGAAAGCTCAGAACACCTTCGATAATAAAACGCTGTGATTCTGATATGTAGTACCTGCTTTCTAATCATAATTCCTTTTCCTTCCCCCCCATGCTGCTAACTCTTCTTCAGGCTATATTTTCTCTCTCTCTCTCATTCCCTTGGTACCTCTTTTACAGACTACCCACATGACTATTAAGCTCCTTTTCTGTTGTTACACATCTCTGCAAACCCACCCTAAACTCTTCTCAGCTCCTGCCTCCCACGTTACTCCTCTTAACTCTACTACTCTCCCATTTAACACCCCTTAAGTTAACCCCAGTCATTGTTTATCTTTGTTCTAACCTACTAGACATATATTTAATATGATGTAATACTTTTTTTATTAGACTTGTTTTTTTAACCTTGCTGCCTGCTGGCAATCAGCTGTCTGTGATTTATCGGCCCATTCATTCCTCACGGGATAAGAGCTATTCTCAACCCATTTGTTTCCCATGAGGCAAGAGCTAGTTGCAGAACAATCCTGGCAGTCATTAGGACAGTTTTACAATGTGGCACAACTCCACATATTCGTGGTAGATATGAGCTCTGCATCACCACAATTACCTTACCTGCTCCTCCCCAGCTCTTACAGCTTCCAAAGCTGCTAATGAAGTGTGGACCTGGGTTGCATTCAGGGCTTTATCCCTCTGTGCCACAGAACTGGGATAATTTGATATAGTATTTTTATAGTTAAACTTAACTACGTGTAATAATTCTACTGTAGCACATGGAGTGATGCAATTACATTGTGAAACTGGATTTACAAAGCTACCCATTTGTTTATTTGTATTGCTTTATATGATCTGTGAGTAATACTTGTTTTCATT
>NC_056733.1:51337389-51489889 GCF_019279795.1 Protopterus annectens
CTCTCCTTGCACAAAAGAGCACATGTTAAAGGAGCATGTATTGTGAGACTTCTGTGTATCTAAGGTTGTGCAGGGGAAATGGAACAGTAAGTCTTTGCAGAAAAAAAAATCATAGTTTTCTTGATGATGGACTGTCGTGATGACAGAAGTCACAGGGATAATATCACGGTAGTGAGGGAACTGATGTTGGATAGGCAGTGAGAAGAAAAAAGGTTACTAAAAAAAAATAGAAGAGGGTTAGGAAGAGCTGCTGTAAATGTAAATTATAAATTATGCATAGACCACGAATCATCTTTCCCACAAAGAGAAACCATAACTATTTCCTTATTTTTAATTCATCAGTTTGTTGACTGAGCTACTTCAATGGGCTGACCAGAAGTGTTCCTTTTTTCATCAATGATCTGAGAGCACAGGAAAGTGAAATGGTTAAGCCATGGTTGCAGGTACAATACTAGTGGAAACTAATTAGATTTACACCCAGGTTACATGCTTTACAGTCAAGCATCTTAACCTTTATGGTTTACTTCTCAAAATGTGGTACAGGCAAGGGTGCTGTATCATTATTAGCTAGATCTGCTGAGTTATCAAGAAATCATGCAGCTATTAAGATTGATTGTGTTTAATGATGACCATTCTATCAGTGGTGAAATGAAGCATAATTAATTAATTGATGATGCATTCTACAGTGACAGTTTTGTCAGTATATAGGTTGTATCAAGAACACTGTTTCAAACATTCACAAAAGAGTGCTTTGTCAGTGAAAGGGGCTTTAGTCTGATGTTTACTGGTGTACCATGATGCATCCTATATTTAGCCATAGAAGGCATCTTGTAGTCACAGCCACTGATAACTCATCATACAGTAAGACACAGAAGTCATTCTATAGCCACAGTGACTGATACCTTCTGTAGCTTACTCTATAAGGAGTTATTTTGTAACCACGGTGATTGATACTTCATCACAGAGTAAGTCACAGAAGGCATTCTGTAACCACAGTGACTGATAACATATCACACAGTAAGCCACAGAAGGCATTCTGTAACTATAGTTACGGCTAACCCATCACAGAGTTAAGCCACAGAAGGCATTTTGTAACCACAGTGACTAATAACTCATCACAAATAAGCCACAGAAGGCATTCTATAACCACAGTCACTGATAACTCATCACACAGTAGGCCACAGAATGCATTCTTTCTCCATGGTAACTGATAACTCATCAGAGAGTAAACCACAAAAGGCATTCTGTAACCATTGTCACTGATGACTCAGCATGTATTAAGTCAAAGAAAGCATTCTGTAACTGTGTTGACTAATTACTGAACGTGCAGTGAGCCGCAGAAGGCATTCTTTAACCAGGGTCACTAGTGATTCATCACACAGTAAGTCACCAAAGACATTCTGTAGCCATGGTTACTAATGACTGATCATGTGGCAAGTCACAGAAGGCATTCTGTAAGCACTATCACTCATGACTGATGCACAATAAGCTACAGAAGGTATTCTTTAGCCATTGTGACTGATGACTTATGCAGTAAGTCATAGAAAGCTTTCTGCAACCATTGCCTCATCACAAAGTAAGCCACAGAATGCATTTTTTAGTCATCAAAGATAAACATCACCTTATGAGGGTGTTTGAGGAGATTTCACTGGAATACAGATTGCTGACATTGAACTGTGCATACTGAGGTTGGTGACAATCTTCTGAAATATTATTGACGCAGTAAGTAAGGTGGCTGTGCCCTGGGGGAAAATAGGTCCTATCTGAATCTTCCTGATTGCCTCTTTTGCACTATAATGTACTATTTTACGCCATGAAGGAGAATCCTGCTGAGAACATTTTTGCAATTGCAACTATAAAGACTGGAATTTACATACTAGTGGTGTCTGTTCTCTGTTGGGGGCCACTAACAAAGGTTACAGTCACATCCAGGGCGGGCTGGCTTGTCTTTATGCTTCATGACATTTTCTAAAAGATCTACTGTTACAGTAAATTCTTACTCGTCTGTATTGCACAGCTGATATGTCCCATCTGCCATTTTTCTGTTTTAGAAAATGCAAGATTTTTTTTTTTTACATTCTTAAACAACTGTAAACTAAATTCCTGTATCATTTAGATTAAACTATCATACTGCTGGGAATGAATACCAAGACTGAAGATATATATATATATATATATATATATATATATATATATATATATATATATATATATATATAGTGTGTGTGTGTGTGTGTATGTATGTATACACACACACACACTACACACATATATATATATATATATATATATATATATGTATATACTTACATACACATATAAGTATATATATACATATCTATATATATATATATATATATTTATATATATATATATATATATATATGGTTCTACCTCACATAAACGAAACCCCAAAACACCGACAACGCAATCACGAAACCACATAACCGACAGTACAAAACACGAAATCCCACATGCCCGACCGAAATAACCGACGGTACACAAACACGAAACCCCATACACTGCACACACCACAATCAACAAACAAAACACATTCCCGTCCAAAACCACATACACAACACAAGCACACCAAAATCCCTACAAACCCACACTAAACCTCACATACACAACTACCTACAACCCTAACCCAAACCCTAACCCTAAGGTCCGTCACTACTGCACACTTACCTGGCCCGCTCCTAACCCTAACTCACTTATCCGCCCTAACCCAAACACAATCACTACGCACACTTACCTGACCGGCTCCTAACCCTAACTCACTTATCTCACCCCTAACCCAAACACAATCACTACCGCACACTTACCTGACCCGCTCCCTAACCCTAACTCACTTAACCCACCCCTATCCCCACAGACCGTCAATATCCACACTTACCTTACTCGCACCCTAACGTCCGTCACTACCGCATACTTACACAGCCTTTTCCCATGTCGGCATCCTCGGCGTCAGTGCTTTCATCCGTCGGGTCGGTCTTCTGCACTGTCGATCTTCTGGGGCCCGTCGCGTCGGTCTTCTGAGCTGTCGATCTTCTGGGGCTCGCGATTTCCGTGTCGATGTTCCGGCGTGTCATTTAACTGAGGTAGAACCATATATATATATATATATATAGATATGGATTCACTTTAGAAGCTCGAATTCCCAAAATCTCGAACTTCATATGGTCGAGACCAAAAGATCGAGTTTTGGAAACTCAAACTTCTAAAATGAAACCCAAAAAAAAAAAAAAGTCAAACATCGCAGTGGGGAAAAGGGAAATCTCCCATATTGCGCTGTATGCGGAAGCGCAAAACGGGAGATTTCCCACTTCCTGTCAACACCGCAGAAAAGATAAAAACATTATGTAAAAAAAGAGTGTACAAGAAGCCTTGCCTCTGTGTGCATGTACTGTTTTAAGGTAAGTAAAGTGTTATTTTTTAAAACTTTACATATTCGATTTACTGAAATGTCGATCATATGGTCTCGACCATATGACGTTCGAGATTTCAGTAATTCGATTATGTAAAGTGCTTCCATAGATATATATAGATATGGATACATACACACCGTATTTCCCCCCGAAAATAAGACCGGGTCTTATACTTTTTCTCCTGCCGAAATACGCATTAGGGCTTATTGAGGATGCCTTATTTACCCACCCCGTACAGCAATCTACATTTATTAATTTATTCATGTACACAAAATGACATTTATTTGGTACTTTTCCGTTATTGGGCAACAGTTCTAGGTAACGCATTAACAGTTGTGTGAGAATTCTACATAAACAGTGCAACAAACATTTCAACTTAAGAATATCTACACCTTGACTTTCACAGTGCAATATTTCATGCTTAACAGAAAGTGCAGAAAAATCTCAATACATGTGTATTGGAGGAGAGGAATAAAACAGGTGAATAACTGCCACGTTTTGAGTGGTGATGCTTTCTTTATTCCTTACCCAAACCATAAAGAGACGAATGATGGAAAGTCATAAAAATGAAGTCTGGGGACTAGTGGCCTTACTTTGTAATTACCCCTTGATAATGAAACATTGCCTTAATACAATAAAGTCAAAAATCTGACAAGAGCTTGCAGGCAGCTGAAATCAAAAGCAATCCATTCTGTTGCCCTGATAACGGAAAAGTTATTCAAATACAGTCATGTCATCTTCTTCTGGAACATTGTCATATGTCTCCAACCCTCAAATTCTGGCCTGAATTTCTTGCGACTCCATTTCCTGTAGAACTGTTGGCCCCAATCTGTCATGCCTAGCAATAGAGCTCTCCTTAAATGAGCACTGCTTGTCCATGTAGCCTGCTCGTAGTGCATTAGCAACACAGCTGTCAGTAATTTTATCCCATGAATTCTTCGCCAAGTCATGACCTCTTGCACGCTAGGCTTCAAAAAGTTTCCATGCTGATTTCACTCCATTCTATTTTCAATGTAGTCATTGAGTTCCATGCACAAATGGTCCTTGAATGGCTTGTTTATTGCAATATCAAGAGTCTGGAGATAGGCAGTCATTCCTGCGGGAATCATTATTTGATCTATTCTTCTCTGTGCAAGGAGGTTCTTCATGTCTTTAGCGCGGTGAGTACTGGCAGAATCCCAGACTAGCAAACCTCTTTTGACACCTCACAAAACAAGTGGCAGCATTACATCGATCCACTTCCTCATAACTGCTTGTCTGCACCAGGCTTTTTCAGTTTCAAGAATGCAAATGCCTGAAACACGTTCAATCTTATCTTTCTTGCCCTTACTAATGATTAGAGGTGGGGTTTTCTTTCCATCTAGATGACTTGCCAAAATGCAGGTAACATGCACTTTCGTAACCAGTGGAAGGAATGTAGATTGACGAGGCACCCCTCTGATCAATTGTTGTTTGAGATCCTTGGGCCATAAACACTGCAGTTTCATCCATAGCAATCATGTAGGAGAGTTGATATTTTGAAAAGTCAATGCCAGCAACAAAGGACTTGAATGCAAGTGCGCGTTTAATAAATTCAGTATCTTCTAGCCAATGTTGTGATGCTTTGAATTCTTCTGGGGATATTTCTAACTGTGGTGCCATTGCAAGGACAAATACTTGAATATCAGCTCTGCGCACAACCAAAGCCTTTGCTCTCTTGTTAGCAATCCATTCACAGATGATATCTTCCAACTCAGGAAATAATGGTTGCTGACCTGATCCACACTTCACTTCTTAGCATTTCCCTCGTCTGCCTGTTGACTGAGGTTATTGTATTCTGCTCACCATTTTCAGACCATTCGGAGATCAAACTTCTTCTCTTTGCAGAAAGCCATCAGATTCTTTCCCTGGGAATCCTCCACATTTCCTTGCTTATACTTGACGGAATAGCTCTTTCTTTTTGCACTCATCTTGTCTGGTGGGGTTAATTGAAGATTTACAAGACAGGAGTGGCAGCACAAAATGGCGACAGTTAAGAAGACACAACCACACCCGTTTGTTATCAAGTGCACACATTTTACATGCGTTGTCTGTACTTTGACCAAAGTACACTTGTCAGTGTTTATGGGCCATGGATCTCAAACGTCAAGTGTGAGTGAGGATTAGGGTTACAGTAAGAATCATGGGGGACTCCTGGGGAAAGAATCTTATGACTTTCTGCAAAGAGAAGAAGTTGGGTGCCCGAATGGTACGAAAATGGCGAGCAGAGTATGATAACCTCAGTCAACAGGTGTCAATAATATTATTATTTTATAATTCAACACGTCCGTCATGTCTTGTTGACTATCTTAACTGGGGTAGGGCTTATATCATGACCACCCTGGAAAACCATGCTAAGCCTTATTCTCTGGTTAGGTCATATTTATGGAGAAATACGGTATGTAACCCGGGAAAAGAGCTCTCCCACCTGGGTAGAATTGGAAGCCATGAGGGGTCCCTCCCAATGGAAGTCCTTAAGGGAGAGAGAGTCGGAAAATGGCCGGGCTCGGAGAGCTGCCACCTGTGAGAGGGGGCCCGGACTGTGGCCCCCTCCAGGATGGAAGTCCGGAAGGGGTAGAGAGTAGGAAAGTGGCCAGGCAGGGAGCGGTCCCACCTGGGTGAGAAGGTCTGGATCACGCCCCCCCCTCCAGTACAGAAGTCCTCAAGGCAGTGTCTGGTGGATGGCTGCAGAGTGCAGAGAGCTCCTGTCTGGATGAGTGTGGTCAGATGGAGGCCCCCGTGATAGAAGCCCTCAAGGGAGTGCCAGGCGGAGTGCTGCAGGGCCTGGAAAGCTCCTCCCTGGGTGAGCGGGGACAGGCAGAGCCTCTCACGATGGCCATCCTTAAGGGAGCAAGCGGTGGACATCTGTGGGGCCTGGAGAGCTCCTGGCAGGCAGGGTGAAGGTGTCTGACCTCGCCCGGTACCTGACAGCATACCCAAAAAATTGCAAAGTCCCAGGAGGTGCTGTGGATGGGAAAGCAGGGGCACACGGACGTCTTGAGGAGGGTGGATGTGCCCCTCCGCAGCCGAGGGGAGTTCTGCAAGGTCAGCCACAAAGGGAGGGAAGTCCCCCTGAAAGGGCCTGAGGGCATGGGGACACTGCACAATTTGGCAACCTTCAGGGAATATGCGAGAGACTAAGACCGTGGAACTCTGGACCAGAAAGGAGCGAGACATGGAAGTCCCGATGAGAGCGGGCCTTCCCTTCCCTGGCTGAGTAGAGTTTTGCAAAACTGGCCGGGATTAGACCAAAGCTCCCCAGAAAAGCTCCAAGGGCACACGTGACCCAGCACTGTTTGGCTGCCTGCAGGGGACATGGAGGTGGGGGGTCCCCCTAGCCCAGTCAGGGGCAGTGGCTGGAGAAGGAGGTCTCTCAGTAGGGTTGAGGGTGAGCCCTGTATGGGGGTCGTCCCTGATGGAAGTCCTCAAGGGAGCACCTGGCGGAGGGCTATGCAGCCTGTAGAGCTCCTGCCTGGGTGAGCAGGGTCAGGTGGAGCCCCCACGATGGAAGTCCTTAAGGGAGCGAGAGGTGGGCATCTGCAGGGCCTGGAGAGCTCCTGCCAGGCAGGATGAAGGTGTTTGACCTCGTCCTGTACCCAACAGCGTCCCTGAAATATCACACAGTCCCGAGAGGTGCTCTAGACGGGAAGCAAGGGGGGACATGGAAGCGCCGATGGGATTGTACCTGCTCCTCGGTGGCCAAGGGGAGTTCCACAAGGCTGGCTGCATTGGGGAAGCTCCCATGAGAGGGCCCGAGGGAATGGCGACACTGTCCGATTTGACAGCCTTTTGGGGATATGCTGGAGACGGAGACCATGGAGCTCTGGACTGGAAAGGAGGGGACGTTGAAGTCTCAATGAGAGTGGCCTGCCCCTCGGTGGCTGAGGGGAGTTCTGCGAGGCCGGCCGTGATCGGACCAAAGCTCCCCGGAGAGGTTCCGAGGGCATGAGTGACATGGCATGGCTTAGCAGCTTGCAGGGGACATGAAGGCAGCGGGGTCCCCCAAGGTGGGTCGGGGGCAGCGGCCGGGGAAGGAGGTCTCTTGGCAAGGTTGATGGGGAGGCCTGTATGGGGGTTGGACCTGATGGAAGTTCTCAAGGGAGTGCCTGGCGGATGGCTGTGAGGTCCAGTGAGCTCCTATGTTGGTGATCGGGGTCAGGCTGATGCCCTGACATTGGAAGTCCATAAGGGAGAGAGCAGTGGGCATCTGTGAGGCCTGGTGAGCTCCTGTCAGGCAGGGTGAAGGCGTCCGACCTCGCCCAGTACCTGACAGCATCCCTGAAATGTCACAAGTCCCCGGAGGTGCTCTGGATGGGAAAGCAGGGGGACACAGAAGCCCCGATGGTGGCTGAGGGGAGTTCCATGAAGCTGGCCATGATCAGGGGAAGCTCCCTTGAGATGGCCCTTGGGCACGGGGACACTGGACGATTTGTCAGCCTTCAGGGGATATGCGGGAGATGGAGACCGTGGAGCTCTGGGCCAGAAAGCAGGTGGATGTGGGAGTCCCAATGAGAGCGGGCCTGCCCCTTGGCGGCCAAGGAGAGTTCCGCTAGGCCAGCTGGGATTGGACCAAAGCTCCCCAGAGAGGCTCCGAGGGTACGTGTGACTTGACATGGCTTGGCAGCCTGCAGGGGACAGGGAGGTGGCAGGGTCCCCCGAGGCAAGTCAGGGGCAGTGGCTGGGGAAGGATGTCTCTCGGCAGGGTGGAAGGGAAGGCTGGTAGGGGTCGGCCCTGATGGAGTTCCTCAAGGGAGTGCTGGGTAGATGCTGTCAGGGCCCAGAGAGCTCCTGTCCAGGCAGAGGCATCCGAGTTCAGCCGGCACCCAACGGCATCCCTGAAATATCGCAAAGTTCCCAGAGGTGCTCTGCATCAGAAAGGAGGGGACTTGGAAGTCCTCATGAGAGAGCGGATCTGCCCATCCACAGCTAAGGGGAGTTTAGTGGGGCTGGTTGCACCCTGCAGGTTCGCTCCCCTGATCTTCCAGCGGGCACGTGTGGTCCGGCACGATTTAGCAGCCTCCAGGAGTTAAGGGACAATGGAGCTGTCCCATCAGCATGCTAGTCCAGGTACGGGTCCAGCCCTTTTTGGACGTTCTGCCATGAGTCTGCTCGGGGTCGAGACACTCTCCCGTGCCTCTTCCTTCTGGCTGGAAGTCCATATGAGAGTGGATCTGCCCCTCTGTGGCCGAGGGGAGTTCCACTGGGCCGGTTGCACCCTGCAGGTTTGCTCCCCTGATCGGCCAGCAGGCATGCATGATCTGGCAGCCTCCAGGAGTTAAGGGATGACGGGGCATCCCATCAGACTCCGGGTCCCAGCCCTTGGTGAATTCCCACCAGGTGTCCACATGGGATTGGGTGCCTTTACCCACTGTCCATCAATCGATTGGGTCAACCAACTCCCATTGGAGGGCCACTGCTGCGTGGCTCCGTGGGTCACGGCTTGCGGGTCGAGCTTTTCCTCACCAGGAGTGAAGTGTGGGGGAGTGTGGAGCATTCCGTACCCCTCAGGGCAGAAGTCGAGGTGAGACTGATGAGCCCAGGCTCAGGTGGAGTCCTGTGACACGGCCCCCATCCCCCGGCATCTGTGTGCAGCCGAAGTTTGTGTGGGAGGCACTCTACTACTTCTCTCTGACTCTGAGCAGTGACACACACCGTGCTGGCCCACGGCTCTCCGGGGTCACGGTCGTCAGTCCACAACCAGCACCTGGGGTGCCCCTCCATGGGGAGAGGGACCCCTCCGAGGTGCTCTTATCTGGTTGATCCTGACAGTAGCATATGCTTGTCTCAAAGATTAAGCCATGCAAGTCTGAGTGCACATGGATGCTACAGTGAAACTGAAAATGGCTCATTAAATCAGTTATGGTTCCTTTGATTGCTCCACCATTACTTGGATAATCGTAGTAATTCTAGAGCTAATACATGCTGATGAGTACTGACCTCTGGGGATGCATGCATTTATCAGAACAAAACCTTTCCAGGTCTTGGCCTGGCAGCTTTGGTGACTTTAGATGAACTTGGGCCAATCACGTTCCCTCGTGGAGATGATGCGACATTTGAATGTCTGCCCTATCAACTTTCGATGGTACTGTCTGTGCCTACCATGGTGACCATGGGTAATGGGGAATCATATTTGATTCTGGAGAGGGAGCCTGAGAAATGGCTACCACATCCAAGGAAGGCAGCAGGCATGCAAATTACTCACTCCCGACTCAGGGAGGTAGTGACAAAAAATAACTATACAGGACTTTTTTGAGGCACTGTAAATTGGAATGAGTACACTTTCAATCCTTTAACGAGGATCTATTGGAGGGCAAGTCTTGTGCCAGCAGCCGTGGTAATTCCAGCTCCAATAGTGCATATTAAAGTTGCTGCAGTTAAAAAGCTTGTAGTTGGATCTTGGGATCGGGCTGCCGGTCCACCACGAGATGAGCTACCACCTGACCAGTCCCTGCTTCTCTGTGCTTCCTTGATGCTCTTAACTGAGTGTCCCGTGGGTCCGAAGCATTTACTTTGAAAAAAATTAGTGTTCAAAGCAGGCCGGTCACCTGAATACTTCAGCTAGGAATAATAGAATAAGACTCTGGTTCTATTTTGTTGGTTTTTGAAACTGGCCATGATTAAGAGGGATGGCTGGGGGTATTTGTATTGTGCCACTAAAGGTGAAATTCTTGGACCAGCACAAGATGAATGAAAGCGAAAGCATTTGCCAAGAATGTTTTCATTAATCAAGAACAAAAGTCAGAGTTTTGATGACAATCAGATACCGTTGTAGTTCCGACCATAAATGATGCCAACTAGTGATCTGGTGGCATTATTCCCATTACCTGCCAGGGAGCTTCCAGGGAAACCAAAGTCTTTGGGTTCCGGGGGGAGTATGATTGCAAACCTTAAACTTAAAGGAATTGACGGAAGGGCACCACCAGGAATGGAGCTTGTGGCTTAATTTGACTCAACATGGGGGAATCTCACCCAGCCCAGACACAGAAAGCATTGACAGATTGATAGCTCTTTCTTGATTCTATGGGTAGTGGTGCATGGCTGTTCTTAGTTGGTGGAGTGATTTGTCTGGTTAATTCAGATAATGAACGAGACTCTGCCATGCTAACTGGTTATGTGGCCCTGTGCAGTCATCTCCAACTTCTTAGAGGGACAAGTGACTTTCAGCAAATGAGATTGAGCAATAACAAGTCTATGATGCCCTTAGATGTCTGGGGCTGCACGTGTGCTACACTGAATAGATCAGCATGTGTCTACCCTTGGCCAACAGGTCCAGGTAATCTGCTGATCCCCATTCATGATAGAGACTGGAGATGGCAATTATTCCCCACGAATGAGGAATTTCCAGTAAGTGCGGGTCATAAGCTTGCATTGATTAAGTCCCTATCCTTTGTAGACACCGCCCACCACTACTACCTATTGGATGGTTTAGTGAGGTCCTTGGATCGGCCCTGCTGGAGTTGGTCACGACCCAGGGGTGCGCCGAGAAGACGATCAAACTTGACTATCTAAAGGAAGTAAAAGTCATAACAAGGTTTCCGTAGGTGAACCTGCGGAAGGATCATTAACACTGAGGGTCCTGGGATGGCGTCATCCTCGGGTACCAGGGCCTCTCCTCACTCTGCTGCCCTGACCGTCTATGTCTCTCTCTGACTTCTATCTCTCCGTGTGCCCTGGCGGAGGCTGGCGGGACCAAGCCCGTGGCCCCCAGGGGGAGGGAGAGGAGGGGTGGTGTCCATCCCCCCTCATCTCCAGGCAGTGGGAGGGAGGGGGTCACATCCATGTGGCAGGAGGTACAGGCGCTCCTCTGCTGCCCTGATGGGATGTTGGAGGAGGGTGCACCCAGCCCAGTGGTACAGTCCACCATGCACCCCGGAGGTGACAGACTCCCCAATTGGGAAGGGGAGGGATAGGGTGCCCTCCTGGCAGTAGGATGACTGCCCGACCCCTCTGGCCATGCGGGGCTGCCCCGGGGGGGGATCACACACCGGTGTTCTCTTCCCTCAATGGTGATTTCAGGTACCTGTGGGGGATGCCCCGCTCCCCGCAGGCTGTCAGTTTGAAGACCCAGAAGGTCAGCGTTTCGGCCAGCGCCTGCCACCTACGAGACTCCCTGCTGTCCCTCAGCATGGGGCCATTAACCCCGGTCCGGGTGCCCGCGACAATGCCCATGAAATCTCGCATGCTCATCTAGAGGTGTGATGCCGCATGGGCAGCGGTGTCCCCGGAGAACGAGAACTGTATGATTCTGAGCGGTGGATCACTTGGCTCCTACGTCGGTGAAGAGCCCAGCTAGCTGCTAGAACTAATGTGAATTGCAGGACACATTGATCATCAACACTTTGAATGCACTTTGCGGCCCCGGGTTACTCCCGGGGCTATGCCTGTCTGAGGTTGACGCACATTCCATCGTCACCGGGGCTGTCCCAGCCCCATAGAGGGCACGTCCCGGGAGCAAAAGAGCCTGCCATGGGCCCCCCATCCCCCCAGGATGATACGCAGATGGAGGACAGGGAGTCCTCGCTGCCCCGAGCTGGGACGCCTGCCTGCGTGCTGCTGCAGATGGGAGGGTGTAGGCATGCGTCCAGCCCACGCCTCTGGAGGCTTTTGGTGGTACTGCCTCTCTGCTGCCCTCCCAAAATGAGGCACAATGCCTGCCCACCTGTTTCCCATGCGCCGGGGCCATGTTGGCCCTCTGCTGCCCTGAGTCTGGCAGTGGGGGACGGGTGCGAGGGCCGGGGGAGCAGGGGCGGCATGTCCATCCATTCCCACAGCTCCCGTCCACCCCCCCATCACCTGCAACCATGCCCAGAACACAACCTCAGATCAGCCGTGGCAACCCACTGAATTTAAGCAAATTACTAAGTAGAGGAAAAGAAACTAACCAGGATTCCCTCAGTAACAGTGAATGAAGAGGAAGAGCCACCGCTGAATCCCCGTCCGGGCGATGGGCACAGGGAATTGTGGCGTACAGAAGACTGTCTCCCCGGTGCCGCCCAGGGGGCCCATGTCCTTGTGATCGAGGCTCAGCCCATGGATGGTGTGAGGCTGGTGGCGGCCCCCAGCACATCGGGATCAGGTTTTTTCGGAGTTGGGTTGTTTGTGAATGCAGCCCAAAGCGGGTGGTAAACTCCATCTAAGTCTAAACACCGGCATGAGAGTTCAAGAGGGCGTGAAACAGTTCAGAGGTAAATGGGTATAGTCTGTGCAGTCCGCCCAGAGGATTCAACTCAGCAGCCATATTGGCCTCCTAGGTGGGGGGTGGGTGACCATCCCTGGGCATGCCAGCTGGCGTCAGGCATAATTCGTTCACAGTGTTGCACCGCGACTGGCTTTGGGTTGGCCAGGAAGGCTGCATGGAAGTTGGTACCCCTCCCTGGAGGGGAGTGTTACAGCCCATGGTAGCAGCCCTCGCAGTGCCCTGGGGTCATGGGAGATGACCACCGCTACATCCTCCCTCTCCCTTGTGTTGGGAGCTGGAGGCCCCCGGCTCCCAGTGGGACTATCGACTGGGCCAGCCTGTCCTCAGTGCAGCCCGACTGCATTCTGCTGCCGGGTCGGTGGGCTCACCTCTGGTGCCCGGGTTCTGTAGCAATGTCGGTAACCCAGCCATCCTGTCTTAAAACATGGACCAAGGAGTCTAACAGGTGCGTGAGTCCAAGGGTGGCCAGGAGAAAGTGTGGGCCGGCGCATGCCAGCTGAGGCGGGATCCCCCAGCCCCGCACGGGAGGGTGCACCACCGTCCCATCTCACCCGTCCTGTCGGGGAGGTGGACCGTGAGTGTACCTGGTGAGACCTGAAAGATGGTGAACGATGCCTGGGCAGGGCGAAGCCAGAGGAAACTCTGGTGTAGGTCCATAGCGGTTCTGGCATGTAAATCAGTTGTCTGGCCTGGGTAAAGGGGTGAAAGACTAATCGAACCATCTAATAGCTGGTTCCCTCTGAAGTTTCCCTCAGGATAGCTGGTGCTTGGCAGACACAGTTTTATCTAGTAAAGTGAATGATTTGAGGTCTTTGGACCAAAATAATCTCAAACTATTCTCAAACTTTAAATGGGTAAGAAGCCCGACTCGCTGTCTTGGAGCTGCATGTGGAATGCAAGCTCTCAGTGGGCCACTTTTGGTAAGCAGAATTGGTGCTGCAAGATGAACTGAATGCTGGGTTAAGGTGCCCGATGCCAATGCTCATCAGATCCCAGAAAATGTGTTGGTTGATGTAGATAGCAGAACGGTGGCCATGGAAGTTGGAATCTGCTAAGGAGTGTCTATCAACTCACCTGCCGAATCAACTAGCCCTGAAAATGGATGATGCTGGAGCATTAGGCCTATACCCAACCATTGCTGGCGCCTGGAGCCAAGGGGGCTACACCATAATGAGTAGGAGAGCTGCTGCGGTGGCACTGAAGCCCAGGGCAAGGGCCCAGGTGTAGCCACCACAGGTGCAGATCTTAGTGGTAGTAGCAAATATTTAAACAAGAGCTTTGAAGGCCAAAGAGGAGAAGGGTTCCATGTGAACAGCAGTTGAACATGGGTCAGTCAGTCCTGAGAGATAGGCGAGCACCATTCCAAAGGGACGGGCGATAGCCTCCATCACCCTCAGTCGATCGAAAGGGAGTCAGGCTCAGATCCCCGAATCCGGAGCGGCAGAGACAACTGCCATGCGGCAACCAGTGAGGTGATGCAAATGATCCCAGCAAAGCCAGCATGGGCCCCTGGGAGAGTTCTCTTCTCTTTGTAAAGGGCAGGGCACCCTGGAATGGGTTTGCCCGAGAGAGGAGCCCAAGCCCTGGAAAGCATTGCGTCATGTGAGCTCTCACCGGCCGTTGAAAATCCGGGGAAGAGGGTGTAAGTTTCACAATGGGCCATACCCATATCCACAGCAGGTCTCCAAGGTGAACAGCCTTTGGCATGTTAGAACACTGTAGGTAAGGGAAGTTGGCAAGCCAGATCTGTAAGTTTTGGATAAGGATTGCCTCTAAGGGCTGGGTCAATTGGCCTTGGGCGTGAAGTGGGGCTGAGCACATGCCACGGCTGGATGAGCCATCGCCCCTTCACCATGCTCCCTCCTCCCGGGGGGGCAGGGGGATGGTGGCGGGACTCTGGATGCTCACTGGGCCCTTCCTGTGGATCGCCCTGGCAGTGGTGGGCACCGGTCCTGACTGGAGTCCCGCATCATCCAGCAGCTAGCAGCTGACTTAGAACTGGTGCGGACAGGGGGAATCTGACTGTGTAATTAAAACAAAGCATTATGAAGGCCCAAGACAGGTGTTGACGTGATGTGATTTCTGCCCAGTGCTCTGAATGTCAAAGTAAAGAAATTCAATGAAGCCTGGGTAAACAGCGGGAGCAACTATGACTCTGTTAAGGTAGCCAAATGCCTCTTCATTTAATTAGTGACTCGCATTAATGAATGAACGAGATTCCCACTGTCCTTACCTATATAGCGAAACCACAGCCAAGGGAATGGGCTTGGCAGAATCAGCAGGGAAAGAAGACCCTTTTGAGCTTGACTCTAGTCTGGCACTGTGAAGAGACATGAGAGATGTAGAATAAGTGGGAGGCCTTGGCCGCTCGTGAAATACCACTACTCTTTTCATTTTTTTGCCTTCCCAGTGAGGTGGGGGTGAGCCCCACTGGGGCTGTCACTTCTGGCTCCAAGCTCCTGGGCATCCAGGCATGACCTGCTCTGGGCACAGTGTCAGATGGGGAATTTGACTGGGGTGGTACACCTGTCAAAGAGTAATTCAGGTGTCCTGAGGTGAGCTCAGGAGAGGACAGAAACCTCCCATGGAGCAGAAGGGCAAAAGCTCGCTTGATCTTGATTTTCAGTATGAATACAGACCATGAAAGTGGGGCCTCATGATCCTTCTAGCTATTTGGGTTTTAAGCAGGAGGTGTCAGAAAAGTTACCACAGGGATAACTGGCTTGAGGAGGCTAAGCGTTCATAGCGACGTTGCTTTTTGATCCTTTGATATTGGCTCTTCCTATCATTGTAAGCAGAATTCACCAAGCATTGGATTGTTCAACCACTAATAGAGAACATGAGCTGGGTTTAGACCATCGTGAGACAGGTTTGTTGTACCCTACTGATGATGTGTTGTTGAGATAGTAATCCTGCTCAGTATGAGAGGAACCACAGGTTCAGACATTTGGTGTATGTGCTTGGCTAAGGAGCCAATGGTGTGAAGCTACCATCTGTGGGATTATGACTGAATGCCTCTAAGTCAGAATCCCACCTAAACGTAGTGATATCACAATGCCGCGAATCTCCAGTTGGTCAGGGATAGCCAGCTGCAAGGCCGGTGAGGAGCGCCGCTCGTCACTGGGTCAGAACGTGGATGGAAGGGGGCCACATCTCTCCAGCAGTGTACCGCACGTTTGTGGAGAAATGGGTGCTAAGTCATTTGTAGATGACCTGATTCTGGGTCAGGGTTTCATACGTAGCAAAGCAGCAAAAAGCTGCAATCTGTTGAAAGTCAGCCCTCGAGCCAAGCTTTTGTCGCAGGCAGGGGGATGGGCTGTGCACCCTCGCAGGGAGTGGGGACCTGTCCTTGTCCACCCCGCACTGTGTGCCGCCCCACCTCCTCCCCTCCATCCAGATCATCAGCAGGATTTTGAGGCGGGCATGGGGTCTGGCCGGGTGAGAGAGGGAGCCCCGGTGGCGAGACCTCCCATGTGGCAGGAGGTCCCAGGTCGCGCCCCTTGCTCCTCCCCTCTGGTGCCTCAGTCCTGATAGCCAGAACCCATGCTGGCACAGAGGGGCTGAAGATTGCTTACTCGGACTTAAGGGTCATCCCCAGAGGGGCGACCCGGTAGCAGATGCATGGTTCCCGAGAGAGGGCAGAGGTCCATCCGGGAAGCCAGATCTGGGATTCTGTCCTTCCTGTGCCCAGGGAGAGGAGATATGGCTGCAATGGCGTCTTGCACCCGGGACCGTCCGCAGGTGCTGGTTCAGCCTCCAGTCCTTCACCCGGCAGTGCGGGGATGCCGCCCTATGAAATGGCACACCTCAAAGAGGCAAGGGGGCATGTGCCAGAAAACTCAAAGTGAAGCACATTCATTGGTGCCTGGCACTGCCGAGGAGAGAGACAGAGGTGCGAGGTGAAATGGGCCAACATGCTGGGACCTGGGGTCATATCCTTTGCAAGCTTGAAAGCCCTAGGTTGAGGACAAAAGGGAGAACCGGCATCACAGAAGTCTGGATGAGGGTCTGGCTGAGGCCTCATGGCCCAGCAGAGTTCCACGAGGCTGGGACGGTTCCGTGGGAAGCTCCCCTGAGAGGCTCCAAGGGCACGGTTGACACATTATGATTTGGCAGCCTCCAGGAGTTATGTAACTCAGGAAAAGAGCTCTCCCACCTGGGTAGAAGTGGAAGCCATGAGGGGGTCCCTCCCGATGGAAGTCCTTAAGGGAGAGAAAGGCGGAAAATGGCCAAGCTGGGAGAGCTGTCGCCTGGGTGAGAAGGTGTGGATCATGCCCCCTTCCAGTACAGTAGTCCTCAAGAGAGCGGCTGTCAGATGGCTGTGGGGTCCGGAGAGCTCCTGCTTGGGTGAGCGGGGTCAAATGGAGGCCCCGATGATGGAAGTCCTCAAAGGAGTGCCGGGCAGAGTGCTGCGGGCCCAGAGAGCTCTTCCCTGCGTGAGAGGGGTCAGGCGGAGGCCCCCACAATGAAAGTCCTTAAGGGAGCAAGCAGTGGGCATCTGCGGGACCTGAAGAGCTCCTGCCAGGCAAGGTTGAAGGTGTCTGACCTTGCCTGGTACCCAATGGCATCCCTAAAAAATTGCAAAGTCCCTGGAGGTGCTCTGGATGGGAGAGCAGTGGCACACGGAAGTCTTGATGAGGGTGGATCTGCCCCTCCACAGCCGAGGGGTGTTCCGCGAGGCCACCGCAATCAGAGGGACATCCCCCTGAGAGGGCCTAAGGGCATGGGGACACTGCATGATTAGGCAGTCTCCAGGAGTTAAGGGACAATGGGGCATCCTGTCAGAGTCCGGGTCCCAGATCGGGGTGATGTCCCGGTGCTCGTACCATATTTCCCCGAAAATAAAACAGGGTCTTATACTTTCTCCTTGCCGAAATATGCATTAGGGCTTATTATCAGGGGATGTCTTATTTACCCCCTCCAACCGTACAACAATCTACATTCATTTATTCATGTACAAAAATCGACATTTATTCATGTACACAAATCGACATTTATTCATGTAACAAATTGACATTTATTTAGTACTTTTCTGTTATTGGGCAACAGTTTTGGGTAACGCGTTAACAGTTGTAAGAGAATTCGACATAAAGAGTGCATTAAACATTTCATCTTCAGTATATCTACATCTTGGCTTTCACAGTGCAATATTTCATGCTTAACAGAAAGTGAAGAAAAATCTCAATACATGTGTATTGGAGGAGGGGAATAAAACAGGTGAATAACTGCCACTTTTTGAGCGGTGATGCTTTCTTTATTCCTTACCCAAAACATAAGAGAAGAATGATGGAAAGTCATAAAAATGATGTCTGTGAACTACTGGCCTTACTTTGTAATTACCCCCTTGATAACGAAACGTTACCTTAATAAATTTATGTCAAAAACTGACTAGAGCCTTGCTGGCAGCTGAAAGCAGAAGCAATCCAGTCTGTTGCCCTGATAACGGAAAAGTTATTCAAATACAGTCATGTCATGTGACTCCATTTCCTGTAGTACCATTGGCCTCAGTTTGTCATGCCTAGCAATAGAGCTCTCCTTAAATGAGCACTGCTTGTCCATGTAGCCTGCTCATAGTGCATTGGCAACACAGCTGCCAGTGATTTTATCCCATGAATTCTTCACTCAAGTCACGACCTCTTGCAGGCTAGGCTTCACAAAGTTTCCACGCTGATTTCTCTCCATTCTGTTTTCATTGCAGTCATTGAGTTCTCTGCACAAATGGTCCTTGAATGGCTTGTTTATTGCAATATCAAGAGTCTGGAGATAGGCAGTCATTCCTGCAGGAATCATTATTTGATCAATTCTTCTCTGTGCAAGGAAATTCTTCATGTCATTAGCACGGTGAGTGCTGGCTGAATCCCAGACTAGCAGACCTCTTTCCCCACCTTCCAAAACAAGTGGCAGCATTACATCGACCCACTTCCTTATAACTGCTTGAATGCACCAGGCTTTTTTGGTTTTCAAGAATGTAAATGCCTGAAACATGTTCAATCTTATCTTTCTTGCCCTTTCTAATGATTAGAGGTGGGGTTTTCTTTCCATCTAGATGAATTGCCAAAATACAGGTAACATGTGCACATTCGTAACCAGTGGAGGGAATGTAGATTGACAAGGCACCCCTCTGATCGATTGTTGTTTGAGATCCTTGGCTCGTAAACACTACAATTTCATCCACAGCAATCATGTTGGAGAGTTGGTATTTAGAAAAGTTGATGACATCAACAAAGGACTTGAATGCAAGTGCACGTTTAATAACTTCAGTATCTTCCAGCCTGAACAGTGTTGTCGATCTTCTTAGAGACAGTTCATATCACTGAAGGAAGCCATCCAGCCAATCTTGTGATGCTTTGAATTCTTCTGGGGATATTTCTAACTGTAGTGCCATTGCAAGGGCAAATGCTTGAATATCAGTCCTGTGCACAATCAAAGCCTTTGCTCTCCTGTTAGCAATCCATTCACAGATTATGTCTTCCAGCTCAGGAAATAATGGTTGCTGACCTGATTCACACTTGCACTTCTTAGCACTTCTCTCATCCACCTGTTGACTGAGGTTATCGTACTCTGCTCGCCATTTTCAGACCATTCGGAGATCCAACTTCTCTTTGCAGAAAACCATCAGATTCTTTCCCCGGGAGTCCTCCATGATTCCTTTCTTGTACTCGATGGAATAGCTCTTTCTTTTTGCACTCATCTTGTCTGGGGAAGGGTTAATTGAAGACTTACGAGACAGGAGTGGCAACACAAAATGGCGACAGTTAATAAGACACAACCACACCTGTTCATCATCAAGTGCACACATTTTACGTGCATTGTCTGTACTTTGACCAGTTAAAGTACACTTGCCAGTATTTATGGGCCAAGGATCTCAAATGTCAAGTGTGAGTGAGGATTAGGGTTACAGTAAGAATTGTGGAGGACTCCTGGGGAAAGAATCTTATAACTTTCTGCAAAGAGAAGAAGTTGGGTATCCGAATGGTCCAAAATGGCAAGCAGAGTACGATACCCTCAGTCAACAGGTGTCAGTGATATTATTATTTTATAATTCAACATGTCCATCATGTGTTGTTGACTATCTTAACAGGGGCTTATTTCTGGGGTAGGGCTTATATCATGACCACCCTGGGAAACCATGCTAGGCCTTATTCTCTGGTTAGGTCTTATTTACAGAAAAATATGATATATATATATATATATATATATATATATATATATATATATATATAAATGGTTTCATATCGCAGTCCTGAACTTCATAATCCTGAAGCCCAAAATCCTGAAAACTCAAAATCCTGAATCCCAAAATACTGAAAACACACAGGATACATATACTGACTATAGACAACACAAACCATATGACATTCCACTATATATAAGCGGGGAGCTGTACCCTCCCACACCCCCTGCTACTTAAATATATCAAGTCCAAGATTGCACTTCACTACACTATCATGAGTTATGTTTGCCATTTCTTTCTGTGGAGTGCAATCTTGGAGTTCATATATTTAATTAGCAGGGGGCATGGGGGCACAGCCCCCCACATGGGGGCTTGCTTCCCTGCCTATATTTGGTGAAAAGTGCTATCTTTTGTCTTGTATGTGTTTCTGTGTGTCATTGTACTGGAATATTGTCATTCTGTGTGTCCTGTATATTTTCAGGATTTTGGGCTACAGGATTATGAAGTTCAAGATTGTGATATTTCAGGGTTCTGAAGTAAAACCATATATATGTTTGATAATATCTGAAAGTTCTTTTGCTCATGTTCTAACAAATGAATATAACTCCGTGCTGTGTACTAATGAGACAGCATATTGCACTGTTATTGCACTATATGGTCTTCGGATCTGGCAGGTGACAAGTTTTACAAACATACATTAATGAAAAAGAAAACCAACCGTATCAATGTTGTTTTCCATTTACATATGTTATGCATCATGTATGTTTTTTATAACTATCAGCAGTCCAACATTACATTGTACAGTCATTAACGATGCTCACTGAATGAGTTAAAAAAGTTGAGAATAGAATTGGCTACATTTTAACGTTTTTTCTTATGATTATAAAAAAAACTTTGGAGCAGTCTTTCTACATGTATGTGCCTTCTGTGTGATTCTTTCACACCTGTCGCCCTGATTTTCATTTCACTCCTTCCCATTTGTTCCAAACACTTTCTTTGTTTTGTCCTAAGGAGTACGTTCTGCATATCAGAATTGTTGATTGAAACATTTTTAGAGACATCTGTTCATACACAGACGTGGATATGGAAAATTAATGTCAAGAGATGTTAAGCAGTGTTTCATTCTGTCAGACTGCTTGCAACAAGTCTTTGTTATGAAGAATAAGTGTTCATGTTCCTGATCATCTGGTTTTGTTTCTACAGAATATGATTTGTTAAATTTCATTAAGGTGGCACAGGAGTGATAGCTATTGGCGTAGGTGTCTAATAGTGCTTGGTCCTTCAGATGGTCTCATGACAGGGCACTGTTTCAAGTGTCAGCAGCACTTGAAGGAAAATATTGAAGGGGATGAAATTGATAGTTGTTTCACAGTCTCAGACATTACATTTTTGCAGCTAAGGTAATAAAACATTTTAAGAAATGTGTTCTGTGGTTTACATGAAATATGTCTACTTACACCAAAGCCATAACAAATAAAAAGTTTAACAGATTCTCAGTGGTTAACCAAAGTGCTACTTGTGGATCTTCAGAATATCTAAACAAGAACACTTGTATCATTATTGTTATGAAAATTACAGAAATGGATTGGTGTAAACTGCAGTGTTCAGGTGAGGCTGCAGTAAAGTGTGAGGGGTCAGCTGAATAAAGGTTAATTTTGCTGATGCAGTTTCATTAAAGACCCTTTCTGATATTCTGTGCTTTAGAGAGTAATGATTCCATGAATCGTCATGTCATCTGCCTAAATGACACGTGCTTAAGAATTAGTGCTATTACACTGGATATTGGATACATTTTAATGTGTTGCTAACTTTTCTAGGCTAAAGAACTTATTTGATGTGAAACAGTGTTCATTATTTAACATTGTTTAAGATGTTTTGTTAGCACAAATTTATTTGGAATTAGAAAAGGTTTGGGGAATATGGAAAATCCCTCATATCTAGTCAGGCCAAGACAGACCATGATAATATGAAAGGTAGGCGTATGTAAGCAGAAAATGGTATATAGATTGTGGAAACATGGAATGAGTGCAGTGTGACTACATAAACTACTGTTACAATAATGGTATTGTTGGCTGTGGTAATACTAAAAAGATAGGTTGTTTGTTAGTACAGAGTTTGGCATGAATAGCATTACTTTTGTTTTTATGGCAATATAGAGGGAGCATACTTTTATGTGATGGATCTGGTAATCATTATTGAGAGTGGGTATGCCAATGAGTTTGCATTCATTTTGAGCTATTCAGGTGGAAGGTTGTCTGCTGCTGGAGCTGTTGTCTTTAGTTGTTGGAGATACTTTTTTAATTTTGTAGTTGGCATAGGATGAGAGGAGAAGAGACTGGAGTTGTTTTTGTGAATGGTAGAGATGGAGAGGGAAGGATTAGTTCTAATAGAGTGAGGACCTATATTGAATGGCAATGGGATCAGTGTTGTTGTTGGAGGCAGGAGGTGGGGTGGTAGATTGTCCAGGTTAACAGCAGTGTTCTTAAAGATGTCCAGATTTGTTTGGGGTTTTGGTGGTGCTTTCTTCATAGTTAGTGACTGAAAGTAGTTGGTTTTGATATTTTGCTGACAGTGATTTCTATGTTGTCTGACAATTTGCAATATTTATGTTTTTTCCTTGCTCCATGCTTTCAGTATTTGTCTTTGCTTAGTATGAGCTGCCTAGTTGCTTTAGTGAGCCATGGGGTTGGTTTAGTTTTGAAACGTTTTATTCTCTAAGGGACTAGCTTATTGAGTATGTTATGTATTGTGTTATTGAACTGAGTAACAACATAATTTAGGATTAAATTGTTTTAGTGTATACCAGCTACATTAATGGAGATAGTCAACAAAGGTATCTTTGTTGAAACTGGTGAGATTATGCATGTTAAATGTACTATGTCTGGGCCTTTGGTTTGCCTGATAGCAGAAATAATGAAATGTTTACTAATGGTGTATGGAAGGCAGACAGTAGTGTTTATTTTTGAGTGTGCTGAAGTTAAGATCTAGTCCAGATTTGATTTTCTATTACAATGTTAATTCTAGTGGGAAAGGTGAGGGTTTGACTGAGGTTACAAAGATTGATAGCATGGTTAGGGGAGTTTCAGTTAAGGAGTGGGATAGTCTATGTTGTCACCTAGTATTATGGTTTCTTCATTAATATTAGTAGAAATCAGTGAAGGATGTCTTCAAGCTCAGGATATTGTTCACGTGAGGAAGTGATGCAAATACTTTTGTGATTAAGTTGCAAGAGAGAGAGATAATAATTTGGCTTTCAAACTTGAGGTAGCAATGAGGATATATGGAGAGTTTCAGGGAATTTTTGTAGAATATGGTAACTCCTCCTGCTTTTTGTTTGGTCTATCCTGTCTTAATATATTGTAACCTAGGGAAGAATCTCTTCATTTTTGGTGTTAGTTTTTAGCCAGGTTTCAATAGTAATCAATATTCCAAGCTGTGTGATACAATGCATGCATGTAGTTATGTGAGTTTACTCTAGATGCTTCTAATGTTTATATGCGTTAGGAGAATGTTGTTTTGAATAATGGGAGCTGTATGGGCAGGGCAGGGGAGGGTGGTTTGATATATTGGATATATGTATGTTCTAATGGGAGGAGCCAAGGTTTGGGTGCATGTCACCACATAGGGTGAGAGGGTAGAATAGTAGAGGTAATGACACAATTTATTTAAGTTTATTTTTTGAAAGCATTTTTGTTGGGTTGATGTACCACTTTGATGAAATTGTATTTTGGGAAGGTTTGAGTTGATTTAAGGTAGAGGCTGGGTATTATTTTAGGGTTGGAGATTGTTGGGTTGTAGTCAAGTATTTTTTGTTAGGGGAGACATGGTGATGTAGGGGTAGTGGTGTGTGGTAGGAGGTGGATAAAAAGTATGCTTAGGAGAAGTGTGTAAGGGTTACAGAAGAGTAGTGCTGTACTTGGGCAGATTGGGAAAGAAGATATATTGTTCTTCTTAACAAGTAATTTGAGTTAGGTTAGGTTGTTATCTTGTGTGTTCTGTGAGTGACTAGTGAGATTTAAGTGTGTGATGTGATTAATGGGTGAAGTGAGTGGAGTAGGGTATGGAATGTTGGCCATATGGGTTGCAGGAGAAATAATTTAGTTAAATTTAATTGTAGGAGGGATTTGGTTGAAATATAAGTGGTTGTAGTGGGGGTGGGTGGGAATTGGGGGAGAGTAGGGGAACAGAGTGAGCCTGAGTGTACTGAGGGTGGGGAACAGCGTGAGCCTGAGTGTACTGAGGGTGACCAGAGTGGGCTGCACTCACTGAGACAGAGAGTGGAGAAAAAAATATCTGTAAACCTGTGTGCATGCAGGTAAGTGTCGAAACTGTTGTGTTCAGCTTTTGGAAAAAGATATAAGAGCAAGGGGTATATGTCTGTGAAAAGGTAGCTAGAAGGGAGAATAAAAGAGATGCAGAGAAATGTGCTTAATTTAGTACTGCAAGGAAGATAGGAACAAGTGAGGGAGGTAAAGATAGGGAGAGGAGGGGAATAAGTACAACATGAGAGATGGGTATCTGTAGGCCACAGTGTTAGTAGAAGTAAAATAGTGGGGTGGGGAGAGGTTAGAGGAGAAAGATGTCTGCTTAAAGATACCATTTTACGATTGGTTGGGAAAGGAAATTATAGCGTTGATCAGTTTACTTAAAAATTGAAATTTGGGGACCACAGTGGGTTAGCATGAATTGTTTGTTTTGGGGAAATAAAAGGACATTCTCTAGTACACTGCATTCACTATTATTTTTTAGACTGCAGAAGTTATCACCTGCCAGATAGTTTGCTTCACCATATATTTTGGTAACGATGTTAGATCATCTGTTAGTGATATGTAGTCCTTTGTATTGTTCTCAGGTGTTCCTCCCAGGTATATTACTGTAGGATATATCTATCTATCTATATATATATATATATATATATATATATATATATATATATATATTTTTTTTTTTTTTTTTCTTGTCCGGTAGTAGTGTTTTGGATTCAGTTTGCTTAAATGTGTTTGATAGTTAGGTTGGAGAGACAGATCAGGAGGAGATGGATAGTTATTTGTATTGTTCTCAGGTATTTCTCCCAGGTATTACTGTGGTACTTGGTTAAGTTTATTTTGCTTGTTTGGTAGTGACTGTTTTGGATTCAGCTCACTTAGATGTGTTTGATGGTGAGGTTGAGAAGATCGGTCAGGATGAGATGAGATAGTTCTTTATATTGTTTGTTCGTGTTATTATAACATTTTTTTTTTTTTTTTTTTTTTTATCTAGTAGTGGTCAGTTTGGATTTGGCTCGCTTAGATGTTGGGACTTAGTACAGTGAAGCAGTGATTACTATGGTTGGAGAGACAAATCAGGTGTAGACGGACAGTTCTTTGTATTGTCCTCAGGTGTTCCTCCCAGGTATTACTGTGAGGCTTGGTTATTTTATTTTATTTTTTTTAGTGTGGTAATGGTTGTTTTGGATTCAGCTCACTTAGATGTGTTTGATGATGAGGTCAGGGAGACAGATCAGGAGGAGATGGTGAGTGCAGTGACTAGAGACGAGGGTTCTGGACTCTGCGGGTAGTGAAGTGTGAATAATCAGGCAAAGATGCCATAGAAAGGTGAGTTATTTTAGCACACTGACTGTTTTCTCGTAAGTGATCGCAGTGCTCTTTTCTAGTACAGCTAAGGCCATTAGCTTTATCCTGTTTCCCAGACTTTGATTCACACACTCCACAAAATAGTGACCAAGTCACCTATTGAAACCAGTACTCTGAGTTCATCCCTGAAAAGAAGTGAACACAGTTGTTCTTAAACAGGGATTAATAAAAAGAAATGAAATGTAACCTGGCATTCATCATTGGCTATGCTAAGCGTACACCATTCTGAGTGGACAGACAACACAAGCGTAACTCGCACCTTCTTCCTCCTAGTTTTAGTTTTCCTACTGAATTTCTTGCAGCCTTAAATACTGAGGGGAGGGGGTTCACAGAATTACCACAAAATGTCAGCTATATGTACTCTTAGTGTAATCTTTCTGAGTGGCTAGAAAGCACAAAATTTGGTACTGATATTCTTGAGTACAGACTGTGTGCAGTTAGTGTAGGCGTTAACAAATCTGATCTGTAGTTTAAATGGAATAAATTGTGGTACAGCTGTGCTTCAGAAAATATGGAGGATATGCAGTTTAGCAACAATTTTTTTTCTTATGCTTCTGGACGAAAAGGTGCTGGAAGTGCTGGGAATGAGGAAATTTGTAAAATGATCTTTGAGATCACACATATTAGTCATTAACTGTTAGCTTTAAAGTGTAATTGAAACGTCAGCATTACCCAGCACTTATCACAACTGTCTGTTACAACTTTTAGTTCTGCATATATACATCCTGTAACAATTCTTCAGTTCTTTGAACATGAGTAGAGGTTTTAGTTAGCAGTGTTGTAATATGTATTGTCATAAATGTTGCAGTCCCTTCTCTGTGGAAGTGTCTCTTGTTTCAGTAAGTATTACTAAAAGATCACCAGTGTTTACAGTTCTTCAAAGTGAATCACTTTTGGTTCATCTTAAGGCATGAGATAGTTTTTTCTATTCCTTTTGATTTGGGGTTTGATTTGGGGTGACAACTGTTTGTGTTTCTCTGTTGAGTTTTTTTTTTAAGAATTTGTTTCTTTAATGTTGGACTTTGATTGCACTGCATGTGTCTTGACAATCCTTCTGGCATTAAATATATTCCTTTTTAAATGTGTATTTTAGGGATACATTAGGTAGTTATCTGTAGCAGATATTATAGCAATAACCCACGCCTGGGTGTGGGATGTCTGGCGCAACTGTATGTTAAAAAAAAGTCTGGCGGCCGACCCTTTTCCATTAGTATAACTTGGCCAATCAGTGTTGGTATAATATCATTGTTACATGTCATCTAAAAGAGGATTATTTTATTGCTACATACCCTGGAGTAAGATTGCCTCGAGGAGATCACATCTGTAGTAATTTCCTTTGGGATTATTGTTTGGCATATACACCCTGACTTGTGTGAAAGAGTGTCATCATCTTAGCTTCATTAATCTTAATTGCTGGGGCACCACATATGAATAGTAAGTTATCTGATACTGCCAGGCTCTTCCTAGATTGTGGTTGTTATTACTCAGTAACTGAATAATGCTTATATCATCATCATCAACATTTTCTGTCCTCTTTTTCCAGTTTTTGCACATGGGATTAGGGTGTCACATAATCTCTCGTTACCTCTCTTGATTCAGAGCTATATACCTACATTTTAATTCAGACACACCCGACTTTTTTCAAAACAATCCATCCATCTTTTGGCTGGGTGTCATCATCATCTCTTATCTTATTCCTGTTGGACGGCGCAGTGGTGCAGCGGTAGCATTGTCGCCTCACAGCAAGAGGTTCTCCGGTTTGATTTTCGGCTGGGGTGCCTTTTGTGTGGAGTCTGCTTGTCCTCCCTGCGTTTGTGTGGTTTCCTCCGGGTGCTCCGGTTTCCTCCCACATTACAAAGACATGCATCTGGAGCATTTCTCCCCAGGCCTCCACTGAAAATTGGCTTCATTCCAAGTTGGACTTTCCCAGTTAACAAATGTTAAATAAAAATAAATAAATAAAATAAATGTGATTTACCAAATTGTTAACTGCTTTCCTGCACATGTGCCCAAGCCACCACAATCTGTTCTCCTTGACTTTCCCTGCAATTTGGGCTTCTTTGACTTCTGCTCTGATGTCTTCTTTACTTTGTCTGTCCCACAGTGTGCATCCTACTACTTGCCTCATCTACTTCTTCTGTATTACCTCATGCTTCCTTAGCTGCTTTGCCTTCACTGTCTGGGTTTTTTTATCATGCAGAAGAACAATGTGTTTTTTCTGTAGAGTTGTAGAGACAAGCGAGCAGGATTATTTATTTGACATTTGGTAACTAGAAAAGTCTGACTGGGTAGAGATCACCTGTTTTCAGTGGAGGCCTTGGGAGAAAAGTTCCACATATAGACTAACAGAAAAATAACATCATGAAAAACAGTGAACAATGAGAATTTACATATGAGGATAAGCAACATCAAAATTATAAAAAAATTGTAAAAAAATACATAATTGGATATAGGATTTACTGGAAAGATTATTCATTCTATTTAACACTAATCACTGTTGATTCAAAGGGTATAGATTGAGTGGGGAAGGAGAGGAAAAAGTCATAGAATAAAAGAGTATAACAGTAGAAAGCTCTAGAGTACAAGGTTGTGGAATTATGGTAAACAGTATGACGGAAATAGGGTTATAAGGTGGAGGAGTAGGAAGTTTGTTGGGGGTGGAGGGTATTATAGGCAACAGCTAGGAAGGAAGAGAACATGAGCAAATCCAAGATTCGGAGAGATGTTTATAAAGCATGCATTTCACTGTTATGCACAGTTGCAGACAAATCAGCCGGGAATGTAATTTTGCGTTAACAGGATGACTGTTTAAGTTAGGCTGGTATGAATTCCCAGATTTTGGGACTTAGAACAGAGAAGCAGTGATTAGTACACTGGAGTTTAGTTTGAGGGGCCAGAATTGAGAGTTCAGAATGGAAGAGGTTTCTAAACTTGCAGGGTGTAGAGTATCATATTAGTCTGGAAGCTAGTGTGTAGATAAAGTTTTGTTTTGTAGTAGCTTGAACTGTTGTGACCCCAGAAGTTGGCCTGCCATTTGTTTGATAAGAAGCCATTTTGCTTTTTGGAGTGTTTTGCAATGGTGTTTCTTTTGGTGAGGGTGTGATGAACCAGCAGATTTTATTGGTGAGTGTTTCAACGAGAATGTGATTTTGTTTTGAGGCCTGTGCTATTAAGAGAAGGCCTTATTCTAGTTGGAATAGTAAAATGTCTTTTCCTGTTGCAACTCTAGAGAGTTTTGAAAGGAAGAGAAAAAGAAGTTGTTAGTCCAAAAAAGTAGTTGGTTTATGTGTGTATGTATTTATTGCATTGTCTAAGTGTGGGTAAAAGCTGAGAGAAGGATTTGGCACTACTGATAGTGGCATTGCTATAGTTAATGATTTGTAGAGTGGAGGTAGCTTTGTGTAGTTTTTGTTTACCTTATAAAAAGCAAATCCACATCTTTCCCAGTCACTTTGTAATTGACAGAGATGCTTGGTTTCGATGCTTAGTGTTGCTCTATCTTGCTTTGAGCTGCTTGTTTTTGTTGTACAAAATCCCATTGCAATGAGTGGTGCTCAGTGACCTCAGATGAGGAGATGCAGATGAAGAAATACACATTTCAGCCTTGTAGGGATTTAGAATGAGCAGGTAGCTTATAAGGGCTTTGGTGAATTTGTACAGCCCACAAACTGTAACTGAGGGAGTGCTTGGCTTTCCTTTTGGTAACAATGTATGTATAATTCTCACTATACTTGCCTCAGGCACATTTTGAAGACAGACTTTGAGCATGCTGGGTATCTCACAGGCTTCTGCCTTGAGCATACTGCAGCAGTTCCTCAATGTACTTTTTTCACATGATTAGGCATATCTATTCCCCAGTGTCACAAGCAGATAGTGCCAATGCATAGCTTCTGTGGGATGGCACAGTTTTCTGTTGTGCTTGGTGCAACAGATTGCATCCATGTGGATATAAAGCCCCCATCTGGGCCATGGATGGGGGAGAGAGTTAGAGATACTGCAGTAGAAAGGTTTACTGCCATCAACTGCCAAGTAGTGTGTAATGCAACTGGCTGTAACATCACCTAATTGGACCAGCAGCCTGGCAGTATCTGTGATTCCCTCATGTGGCATACAAGTTCACTGTACCATCACTTTTTACCTGATGGGATTCCGTAAGGTCACCCAGTTGGTAAGTGCACTCTAAATAACTTTCTTGCCCATAGCCGTTTCTCTATATATCGACTAAGCTTTAATGTCCCCTCTCTGCTATGTTTTCTAAATGACACAGGGTACCTACTTTAACCTTGGCTAACAAAACCAGTCTGTAACCCACAGGTAGCTGTAGAGGAACATGTTAACACCACCCTGTCCCAGATATGGATAGTCATTGAGTGAGTGAGTGAGTGTGCAGTTCAAATCCATTTTCTGCTGCCTGAATGAGTTGGGGGGCTTCAGTATATTCCTGCTAATGTATGGAGAATGCTTACTGCTTGCTGCATTCTGCATAACAGATTGTGTCACTCTGGTGCACAACTGCCACAAGCAGTGACCAATGATGGCATTGCAGCTCCTTCTGTTGCTTGTGCCACTATTTATGATAGCCATGGTGGCCAGGTAACAGCAGTAACAAAATACTCCCTCATCCATGTTCATGCATGGTACATGGCTGCACAGGTGAGGTTGTTTCTTCTAGTCTACAGCTATATGCCATGACATTCACTGTGTGACAGTATAAAGTTACAAAGATAATCCCTGGTACATACATGCAATGCTACTTTAGCCTATGCTGAGTAGTGCATGGTTATACACTGTGCATCAGGCATTGCCGCATGCACAATGAACCACAAAACACTCACCAAAGCAAACACTTGCACACACTAAACAAATGTGTAGTTCACAGGATCACAACAGTTATCATCTGCACAGTACTGTTTAGTAGTAGTCAGTAGTACACATGCTAGTTATACCAGCAGGGTGGGGGTGTTAGAAAGGTGCTTGTGATCTGAAACTCTGCAGACAGAAAGACAAGAACTTCAGCAGATGTTAGGGGAATGACTTGGAATGCAAAACTGAAAGCACATGGGATGAAATTGAGTACACAAAAGGCAGCTGTCATGGCAGCAAATGGGGGAAATCAGAAGAAGCTGAAAAGTGAGATAGAAAAGAAAGTCAGGAGCAAGTTAAAAGCTTCAGGTACCTGGAGAGTGGTTGAGGAGAAGGGAAAACTGAATGAAGAGGTCAAAGCTAGAAAGAGAGAGGCTGCAGCCAACTGGCACAGAGTGTCAGGAGCGGTGGGTGACACAAGATTGCCAATTAAGCTGAAAAGTAAGGTGTACAAAACAGTGGTGTAGCCAGTACTACTGTATGGTTCAGGAACCTGGGCAGTAAGGGCAGAGCAGCTGAGGAAACTAGAGGTAATAGAGATGAAGTGTCTGAGATGTGTGGTGGGATGTACACTGTGGGCAAGTGAAGAAATGAGGACATCAGAGGAGACTCCAAAGCAGCTTCGATTGCAAACAAGATCAAAGAGAAGAGATTGCGTTGCTTGGGACATCAGTAGGAAAGCAGAATGCAATCTGACAAATAAGACTTGGGAGAGACAGGAAGAAGGCAAGAGGAAATTAGGGTATCCAGCAAAGAGATGGATGGATTCTGTGAGAGAAGACATGACAGTCAGGCATCACCATTGAAGAAGCTAAGAGAGTAACACTGAATCAAGTAAGATGGGAACAGTTGATGTGACGCCCCAACACTTTGTAGAAAATGGAAAAAGGGGTATGATGATGTAGGAAGAGAAATGGTTGCTTTTTTCTAATGATAAATGCTGAAGAATAGTGTTGTGGTAATGAAGTTAGTTTCAGCTGATAATGCAATTCTCATTGTCATTGCAGTCACTAATGTGTTTCCTTATTTAGCAGGTGTTCATCACCCTTATTTTTTTAATTTTTTGTTAACTTTTTCTCCACCATTTGGGTAAATACAAATGTTGTTACACCCAGCGTACGTGGTTTGCTACTTAGTACACTTTCTTCTGCCATTTTTGGGATTGTTGTTGGTTGAGGTATGTATATTTTGTCAATTTGTGCCAGATTTGAAATGTGCCATATGTAATGTCGCCTCATAACAGTGTTGGGGGTGGCCCCATAGATACTGAGCAAGTGCTTGTACTTGAACTTTTGCTACAATGGTGATGAGAAATGCTAGATATAGGACAAGCTGTTGACATAGACCAAACAGTGACTGCAGGACCTAGACTTTGACTTACAGGTCTTACCGCGTTTATATCACGTTATCGAAAGATGAAAATAGCGAATGCTATTTCATCAGCCCCAAAACATCTAAACATGAAAATATTGAACATTCAGAACAGCAATTTTTTTCCCATGGAAAAAAATTGCTGCTTTGAAATACATACACACAACACAAGCACATCAAACAAACTGTAACCACACACATACACTTAAATTCCTACATCTAACGCTACACTAAACTAAACATACACTAATATCTACCCACTTACCTTAACCCAAACCCTAACCCTAAAGTCTGTCACTATTGCACACTCACCTAACCCGCACCCTAACCCTAACTCACTTAAACCGCCCCTAAACCTAAAGTCTGTCACGATCGCACACACGCCTAACCCGCGCCCTAACTCTAACTCACTTAACCCGCCCCTAACCCTAACGTAGAAAGAATCGCACACTTACCTGAACTCAACCCGTAACTTTCCACCACAGCGCTAAGAATAGTGAAGCCACAGAAGCGGCCAACCGAATTTTTTCCCGAGGAAAGAATTCGCTGTTCTGCAGCTTTGCTATTCTTAGCATTCGCTGAATAGTGTTCGATATCAGAACATTCGAAGTTTTAATACTTCGATGTTCTGATATAGACCCGTCTTACCAAGTAATGAGGATGTCTGATGAAGCCTAATTGCCTTATTCTTGGGTGAATCCACATGCATGCCAGAAGCACTTTGTTGGGACATATAATATCTAGCCTTCTAGTCCACTGTGCCTGAGGACCCTTCCTTTGACTACATCCAGCAATGTATGTCTATTGGCCTTCTTCATTCCCACATACAGGTGAAGTTCTTCACTTATAGTTGGCAGCACTCTAATCATCGCCAGCTGCCTCTTAATGGCACTTGACTGTGCCTGAACTATGACTATGAGACATTTGGAGATGGCTGGATCCTAGGGCTGAGAGAGGTGGCACTGAGCATTTGGGGATGAGGCCAGCTTCAGCAGCTTTGTCACCATCTTTTTCTTCAAGTGTTTCAGTTCTAGAGTCCTCAGCTCCAGTCTCAGACTCTGGTCTTGTGGGATCTTCTGTGTTGGTGGAGCATTCTTTGGATCTCTCTACTGTCAATCTAGAGACCTCCTACCTCAGTGCCATTGGCTGCTACATTGATTTTTGAGCTGTTTGAAAAGATTTTGTCCCATCGCTTTTCCTGGGATAGGGATGTATCTGATATCTCAGTTCTTTCCAAACCTTCTAATTTCTCCGACACTGTCTTTTGTCATCATCCACCCCAAGGAAAACCTGTCTCTAACAGCTTTGAACATTTCCCTTCCATCAGGGGCTAGATATTCTTCTGACTCCTCTGAGACTTCACTACCTGAGGAACTCACAAAGTGTAAGTGCAAAAGGAGGTACTTGGCCTCTCAACAATCCCTCACTGAGGACACTGACCTTCATTAAGGGAAAGGATCCCCTACATCTCTACCTGAGGACACCACCTTTGGTGAATTAATAGATTTATTGAAGCAAAGGGGGAATTGGCCAGCTTATACCCATTGCCCTAATGAGGAAGTTTTCTTCAAAGCTTTTGGAACTGACTCATCTACCTCCTGGGTGGCCCCTTCATATGGATTGGCTCATAGATATGGTAGCATAAAGAATTTGGTGGGATCCCAACATGATGGAACCAATTCACTGTAAGCCAGATGAAGGGTTTGTTCCTCTGTAGGATTGCCCACACTGGAGTAAAGGCCTTCTTGCTGAGTCTGTTGTAATTGCAGGACCACAAAAAAAAAAGGATCTATCTTCAGTGAGTTCTATGATCGATCTGACAAAATGGGAATCTAGGGGATCATTTTGAGAATTGGGTCTGTGCCTCAGGGACCTTTTCCTTCATGGCATTGAATTAAATCTTACATATCACAAGACTGCAAAGAGAGAGAGAGCCATTGAAGTTCTAAACTCCCTTAGGATACCTCAGATGACGGATACTATAGCAGTCACAGAATCTCCATGGGAAACTGTTCTATCCATTACTAAAGTGACCTTAAGGCTAGTTTCTAATGCAACTGATGGTATATCTAGAGCAGCAGGCACTGGCATCAGTATTTGTTGTCATGCCTGGCTGAGGCTGTGAGAATTTGCAGACAACTTTAAGACATCCTTTCTGATTGCCCCCTGTGATGGTCCTAAGATAAAACATACATTGTCAAACAGTGTCCAAGAGGTAAGATGCTGTCTGCCACTGGAGTCCATTTTTCCATCCCACAGTGATCCTACTCTAGGAATCAAAGAGGTGGAAAGGGATTCTGTTTTACAAAGAGCCAACACTCCATCTTTGACTCCACTTCTGTCAGGGCTTCATGCAGCAGAGGGGGAAATTCCACTGGATGTCACCCTAGAGGTGGAGGGGTTCTACAGAACCAAGGGTTCACAGGTCCTCTTTCTGACAGGCCCATTTCAGTGTTCCTGAAAGCTTATCCACTTGCTCCCTTCTGGAGACAGTCAGGAGAATCTTATCCTTTCATCTTCTAAATTGAATGATCCTCACAAAAGTTTCATGGGTCAAGGGAATTGTATCCAGAAGCTACATTGTCACATTCCTATCCATGCCCAAATCTCTTCCAGATGTCCCACCCTGTTAAAAAAAAGGCAGACAGCTCAAGAAACTGACATGCTGCTGGAAAAAGAGTCTTCTAGGAGGTCCCACAAAATGGCAAAGTATCCAGATCTGCTCAAGATTCTTTTTTATCTCCAAAAAAGACCATGGTCCTCAGGCCTATTTTGGACTTAAGCAGTTTGAATACTTATGTGAAAAAGACCATATTCTGGATGTTACAGTGCAATCCATCCTTCTTCTCAGGAAGAGGGACTGGGTGTGCTCAGTAGATCTCCAGGATACCTACTATCCAATAAAGATTGTCAGGCAACCCAGGAGATATGCAGCAAACAAAACAATACCGCCAGATAAAGCACTCTTAATAAAATCCAAAGTAGCTAAGTAAAAAATAATAAAGAGTGCACCATGTGTGGCCAAATCGAATAAAAACTCTAAAGATCTTCTTGTAAAAACCAATAGTCCACATTTATTTTAGGGAAAACAAACACAAGAACTGCAGAGATATAAGCGCTTTCGCGTTGCACATCAACGCTTCATCAGATACAAATGCAGTAAAAAAAAAACCCTCCCTTTATACAAAGAGCTTCATGACATCATAGCATTCATTAAAACAATTAAACAATTAAGGAAATAAGGCTTAAAGGTAAAATCAGATTTAATGCTTGGGAGACCTTGATGTTAAAAAAGGCTTGATGGATATCAAATTACCATGAACAAGGCTGACTTCACTTCATTGCCAAGCCCAGGAGATTTTCAGTCTTCAAAATCTACTAACCTATCTGGTCACAGCATCACTCACCCTAGTGCTTCTTGCAGAGTTCTTTACAAAGGTTCTCCAGTGGACTCTGTTAGTACAATGGTCAGTGTTAACCTGTCTACTTCATTACTTAATCAAGCTTGTCTGCCCTATGTTGCTGTCACATATCTTGGTGGATGAGCTCTCTTCTGGTAAATCAAGGATGTCCATTCACCCCTCCCCAACCTGGGGCCATGATAACCGTGAACTCCTCCCTTTTGGTGTGGGGAGGCATTTCAATGGGAGAACAGTCCAAGGGACCTGAAACTCTACAGAGACTCATTTACACATCAATTTTCTGTAGATTGTCAGTTCCTCTGGCACTGACTGTTCAGAGTCACCTTTCCCAGGATGTGATATCTGTCCAGATGGACAATACATTTGTAATCTGGTGCATCAACAAATTGGGGGGGGGGGGGCTTACTGCTGTCTCCTATGTAGAGAGGCCATGAGGGTTTGGCATAGGCTTTGTCTTCACAGAGCTTTCTAATAACAATACACATACCAGCTTCAACCAATATCCTTGCAGACAGGCTGAGCAAGTATATCCTTATGCTTCATGAGTGGTCTCTCAACAACACAGAAACAACAGACATTTTCAGTCAGTGGGGACAGCCTTGCTGCAATCGTTTTGCATCCCCAACCAACACAAAGTACAGAAGCTGCTTTGCCCTCATCCCTCGGCAGTGATCCACACTTAGCCTCTTGGTCTGTTATATGCATTCCCCTCACTACCTCCAATACCCCAAAAGCTTCCACATGCAAGTCAACTGTAATTCTCATTGCAATCTTCTGACCCAGCAAATTTAGTTCCTCTTTCTTATGGTCTCATCTTTGATAATAACCCGGGTCCTCAATTTCAGACTGGATCTGTTGTCTTATCCATCTGGCAAACTCCATCCAGTCATCAAGTCATTCAAACTGATCGCATGGTTTCCCAAAACCAGTGATAGCCAGTAATCCTGTCTTACCCTTTGCAATGGCACACATTTTCTCCACTTCTCAGAAAGCATCGACACAAAAATATACAAAATTTAGTGGAAGAAGTTTTAATTGTCAGCTACAGAAAAGAGGTTAGATCCTTTTTTGACTCCCCTATCATCTGTTCCTGAATTTTTAGCTAACCTTTTCAAGTTATTCTATAATTATAGTCCAATTGCCTGCTATTTCTAATTTTCACATTGGTTCAGATCTGCTTTCTGTTGCATCCTTAAAAATTTCAAAAGTTTTCCTCAAAGGTACCTTCTTCTTGAGGCCTCAGTTAAAGATCTAGTTCCTCCCTGGGACCTTAACAATCTCTCATGCAAACACCTTTTGAACCTGCTTCTACTGCCAGCTCAAACTATCTCTCATGGAAAACCTTATTTCTAGTGGCTATTACTTCAGCCAGATGAACCTCGAGTTATGGATCTTATTTTGCAAACATCCTTATCTGATTTTTCATAAAGAGACTAACATTGAGACCCAAACCTTCATGTGTACCTAAAATAACCATAATGTCAGCCTTAAATCAGTTTGTTTGTCTGCCCATATTCTTTCCCAACCACTGCAGTTGGGGAGAATACATCTTGTATACATTAGATGTCTATCATTACATTAGCTGATATTTTATTTGTATCACACACAGTCTTCACAGAAAGACATTCAGTTGTCTGTTTGTCTTTCTCAAAAGCTAGGTTAGATTCAAAAATCTCTACTCATTGTATCTAGATGGCTTTTAGACTTCATCTTCTACAGTTCTAAGGGGTTGTCATTTCCATTTAAACCTTAACCACATTTGACCCGAGGAGTTTCTACCTCTGTAGCTTTTTTCAAGAATTCTTCAATGGATAATATTTGTGCAGCAGCTATGTGGTTGACAGTTCAAGCATTACAAGCTGGATCTCATTTTCATATTTGGAGCCATTCTTAAAGGGATTCTGCCATGATACCATCTGACATTTGTTGTAGCTAGGAACTGTGTCCCATGTGTGGCGATGGATGATGGGGACAACACAGGATGTGAGTTGTGTACTTAGCATAAAAATAGATCCTTCCTGTCCCTGTCCATATTTCTTGATAACCTTTTCTCTTTCCACCGTCAAATTTTCACTTCTACCCTAGAGGATTATGATGGACTTTCCTTAAGCTTTGTCAAATCCATAGTCAATTCTCCTCTGCTGGCTATGCGTTCCTGTTAGGGAAATAGTCTTTCTCTATAAGGGCAGACTCGATCTGAGGGGGTGGTGTCAGCACATAGCGTTATAGCAAAGGGAGGGGTAGAACTTTGGAGAAATGCTGTAAGCTACTTTTGCAGGCTTGGATCTGCTTCGAAGGAGATAATCTATGTGTTGAGACAGACAGATTGAAAGGGACAACAAGGATGTATTGTTATAGTAAGTGCATAATGTTTATCTCCTTTGTGATTACCACTTGGTCTTTGGATGAAAAAGGTCTTGTACCGGCCCACCCACCTGGTTAACAAACAATAAATAAATGTAAAACACTGGGAAAACTGTTTACAACGTTATAGAAAATTAAAAGTTCTGGCCTTACAAGCAGCATCTGGTAGTGGAATCTTGCACACCAAGATAATACCGGTTCAGCAGTAGAGGTCCTGGGTTTGGGATGATGAATCACTGATTTGTGCAGAATAATGCACTGTCACCAGATGGAAGCAACATCACTGTGAGAGGGGCAGATGTCAGGTGATATAACTGGAGACATGGAGTCTGACAATGGAAGCACCAAACTCTGTAATGTTGTAAGGCAGGGCAATGGTAACAGTACAGTCCACTATCATGTTGTCCAGAATGTTAGGGTCTCACTGCTGTCTGTATAGACTCACCCAATCTGATGTCTGTATTGTCCCATCTCCTCCTTAGAGCACCAAGACTTTTCACAGACTAGCATGTACTTGACATCAGGTCCACCGTATGGTCACATCACTGCATAATGATCGGAACAGCCTGGTGCACACCCATCTCTACCACCTAGGTAGTATGTTAATTCATTCTGTCCAGTACAGCTCTTTTGAGTGTGTCGTTTTAACTTCTAGTGGATGTGGCTCGAACCTTTTAAAAAATGAAGTTATCACTTTACAGTTAAAGCAAAAATTCTTATCTCTGGAACCATAAATGTTACTAGAAAACTGTAAATAGCAAACTATTCAGGACAAATTAATCTTTACATTTGTGGCATTCAATCAGTTCAATGCTTTAAACTGGATTTTGTAAGCCAAATTAAAGGAGTGAATATTCATTTTGTAATGTTGTGTAAACAGCTTATGATCTCTCATTAACAATTCAAGTAAGATACACACTGCCAGCAAAATGTTCTTCATAAAGCCGTGAGCTTTCATATGATGTTATGTAGTTCTGTCTGTGTTACCTGAATGTTGAGATATTTAGAAAAGTATGAAAATTATTACAATACAAATAAACAGTATACACATACACTTCTTCTAAAATACTAATTGCATAAGCTACTAAACAGTAATTCTTCTTTTTTACAATATCCCATAATTTTTTTTGTTTTTTTTTTCCTGCTGAATTTAACTGAAACTGTTAATATTTTTGCTATTATTAGCCATCTGATATTGGTATTGTGGACTATTTGTAGCTACCTGTTAATTCTAATGTACTTTTTTGTCTGAACTCTTTTTTTGTAATTAATACTGTTGTTTTTGTAGAGCTTTTCTTCCTGTGCCTCCACTGAAAATGGGCCCCCAAGCCCAGTGGACCTCCCCAGTAATCAGACTGAAATAAATAAAATAAATAATATTCAGTATCTCTTTATCTGCATTAGACTGAGGTCAAATATCAGTACAGTTGTACTGGCAATCATGTATACTTTAAGATTAAATCTCCCGATACCTCGTATGTGGCATGGTTTTGGAATTATTAATGTAAATATGAATGAACAATATTTGATGCCTAGAGGTGTCAGTAGGAGGTAACTGTAAAAGCATCTGGAGGCACACTCGACTGTAATGAGCTAAGTGCGCTGCTGGGCAGTGTATGGCACACAGCAGGCTGGAAAACATACTAGTTAATGTAGTAATACAGATATGACTTTTTCCTAATATGTAAGCTGCTCTTTGCACATGATCAAACCCTAGTTTAACAAATTATGTGATAACAGGGAGAGACTTTCCTTGCTTGAAAGATTGAAAGATATGAGATGGAATGGGAAGAAGGTCATCCTTTTTACACACCATCTTATCAGTGTGAGAAGGGGAGCCAGCAAATGAATAAACCTACAATTTTACCTCTGACATGGAAAAGGGAATGGGGAAAATGGCCACCAGACACATTCATAACAACGTATGAAGCCAACAACGATCATTGCATAATGTTAGAAAGCCTTACTTGTACAACACTTTGAATAAAGATATATAGACAGGACAAATCTACACCGTTTAAAGAAGTATAGCAGCATACATCTATGGCTGAACAGCTTGCAAGAACAGGAACAGTAAATGGGAGGGAGTTGCATGGTAAGATATTGCAACCTGAAAGTACTGCAAAGCACAGAGTAGGTGTATTATTGCAGTCTGAAAGTGTTGCTGAACAGGGAGTAGAAATGACAGCAGAACTGAAGGAAATGAGTCACTCACTGGTAGGGTGTATTCTAGGGGAATGAAGTTATAAAATATATAAAATGTGCAATTTGAGCAAAATTGAAGGAAATTAGGTACTCTATCAAGCTGAAACAGAAAAACCCAGAAATGGAGAATCATAGCATCTAGTGAGTATTGAGAAGGAAAAACTTATTAATAAGCAGGACTATAATAGTATAAGTAAAGAAGAGAAAACAGTACTTGGTCAGCGCTGTAAACCCATTTATTTCAGTGTAAGATAGAAACAAATAAGGGATGCCCTGTGCAACAGGCATTTGTAAGTAAGGGAAAAGTGAAACTTAAGACAAGTCCTTTGCAAAGGGAGAATAGACTAGAGAGGAGAAAAAAGCTGGGATGGTGTTCAGTCATTATGAGACAATAACATACAGAAGGAAAAGAAAAGGCGTGGATAGTAAATGCTGAGAGACAAAATAACCTTAAAGAGAACTACAATGATATTCTTGTTGGGTCAAAACACGAGTTCTAAACTTAAGAAACCTGATTAAATGCATCAGTCTCATGAAGGAAAAGTTAACAGGAAAATGGAATAAGGTGTAAATATATGGGCTGACATTAAAGAATACTGGCATGAACTGCCTTTTCTAGGAGGAGATTTAGACACTGAGACCACACTGCCTGCATTGACAGGAGAGGAATCAATGTCTTCTACTACACCACAGACTGACCCTGATAAAACTCCAGAGTTGGTTGATATCCAGATAAACTTTAAAAAAGCACATAGGGAAGTTTTGCTTTTAAGCAAGACAAGTGAAATATAGCTGGAGTGATATGGGAGGAGGCTGAAGAGAATGTTCCCACTTCTTACCCATACTTTTGAGGTACGTAGTTATTTATTGTACAGAGTGACTATGGAAAGAGATAAAGCAGAACATTGACTATTAGTGCTCAAATTATTACCCCAGTGGGAAAGTTAGGACATAGTTTTGTCAGTTCCTAGGTGTTCTCCTAGTACATGACTGAGTAATGGATCTTAGCAAGATTGTACTGACAAGGAATAATGAAAGAAGTTGCAAACTTATTTAACAGATGCCCTGGGTGCAGAAGACAGCCCCTAACAAACCTTTAAATATCCTTTGATTCCAGTGTCCATCACTGATGTGTGATTTGAATGAATTGCTGCTGACATTGTTGGACCATTGGTAAAATCCAGCAATGAGGTTCGGTACATCTTGGTTATTTTCAGCTATGCAAGTAAGTACCCCGAGGCTATCCCCTTTGTAAAGATAAGGCTGAATCTATAGCTAGGCAGTTAGTATTATTTGCCAGAACAGAGAGACCCAAGGAAATACTTACTGACAAGGGGACTCCATTTATGACCAGCATAATGCACTAAACTGTGCCAGTGCTTTAAGGTCAAGCAATTGAAAAGCACATGTTCTATGAAAATCAAAGCTGAGAAAAGTAATTGAGAAAGATGATAAAAACTGGGACCAGTTGTCACCAAACTTCCTGTCATTAGAGAAGTAGCACAAGCTGTGACAGGTTTCATTCCGTCTGAGTTATTCTATGAAAGGACCCCTTGGATGCTTTAGCCAGAAAATCTTGGGAAGAGAAAATTCCATCCAGAAATGTCAAGAACACTGTACTAACTTAAATGATAGGCTCAAAGTGGGGATGCCCATTGTATGGGATCACACAAAAAGAGGCGAGGCTACACAGCAAGGGGGGTATATAACAAATATGGAATGACTGTGGAATTCAGAGATGGAGATTAGGCATTGGCTTTAGTTCTATTCTCTAAAAACAACTTTCTGGCTAAAATGACTGGGTCCTTTTGAAGTTATAGAAAAATTAATTGGTGTAAAGAAAGGAGTTAGACAAATTGGTAAGAAAAGTCTACAACAGATGTACTGGATCATTGTTTGGAAACCATGGAAAGAAATGCAGACATCTGTAGTTGGCTTAATAACAGAAACTAATGGAACTGTTGCAGAGTGAAGTCTGACCACTGTGCACTGTAGTGCAGATAGATGGCACAGTATCTAAGCCATAGAAACAAGAGATAAATACGTTTGTTAAGTAACAGTTTTCAGAACTGCATGGCAGGACAAGCTAGATTCAGCACAATACTGAGGCTGCTCCAGGAGAAAAGGTTAACTTAAAACCTTGCAGAATACCAGAGTTAGAGAGGCTGTGCAAGAGGAAGTACAACAATGCTTAAGAGAGGGGTGATAGAGGAGTCGGAAAGGGAGTAGCAGACCCCAATACTCTGATAGAACAGTCAGGTTCTGTAATAATTCTATGAAGCTGAACAACATTTCAAAATCTGGCAGCTGCCCAATGCCTAAGATGAATAAACTAAAAGAGAAATTTTGGAAGGGACGAATCTTGACCACTATAGCTATGACAAAGGGGTACTGGCAAGTCTTTCTAATAGCATAAGCCAGGGGAAAATGGCTTTTTAAACCTGTTGTCCTTCCTTCTGGGCTGCATGGCGCAGCTGCAAGCTTTCAAATATTAATGGACAGGTTCCAAAAGCACCATGTCAGATATACTGCTGCTTATAATACACTCTGAGGACTGGGGCTGACATTTAATTAAGGTGCTGGTTATATTAGACTCTCTGAGACAAGCCAGGTTAACAGTCAGTGCCTTTGAGAAGAAGTCAGGCATGACAGAGGACAAGCAATTAGGATATTTATTTATTTATTTATTTATTTATTTATTTTACATTTGTTTACCGGGCTAGTCTAGCTGGATACATGCCAATTTTCAGTAGAGGCCCGGGGAGAAAAGCTCCAAGAAGAAGGTACAGATAACATAATAGATGCTAAGACAGTAAAATTTACTATAGGCTTTACATATTTTTGAAAGAGAGATAAAAATAAAATCAATTGGCTATACATGTAGTTGAAATAGAGAAAAAAAAATACAACAATTGGCTTTACACACTATATAAAACAGGCACAGAACTTAAGTAAATAATCTCACATGCTTCAATTGCAATTGTCGTCCTAGAGGGAAGTGGTGGAATTCTGGGGTGGTACAGGCCTGGGCTTTTTGTTAGTCAGGTTTGGTACAGGGGCACAGCCAGTGTGACTTGAGGAATTCTTTGAGGTGTTTTTTGAATTGGTTGATTGAGGTAATAATTCTTAGGCTGGTAGGGAGGGAGTTCCAAAGCCTACCAATGGAGTTGGCGTAGAGAGCATCAGGGAAATTTTGAGGCCTCAAAAGGAAAAGCTAGCTAGAAGCAGTGAGAGATTGGCCTATTCCTGGCACCAATAAGCACGTGAGAAAATTCTTGGGGTTAGCTAGGTGCTATCAAAAATGTGTACCCTATTTTTGTAGTGTGTCCTGTTACAGAACGAATGAAGGGAAGGATGCCCCTGAAGATAAAAAAATGACAGAAGGGGCAGGTAATCTTTTAAACTGTTGAAGGAACTATTATGTCACGAACATGGGGACAAAATGCTCCACACCAGAAGTATATCCCTCATTGGTGAGATCAGATCATAAACTAATCTCACTAGAAATCCACATCCCACCCCCACCCCAAACAAAAAAGACCACAGTGAAGAACTTCTCTAAAGCAAACTTCACACTACTCAAGACAGGTGTGGTATCCTTCAAGGCTCCCGAGCCAATGGAAACCACAACCCAAGCTGCGGAAGCCTTTACAAATGCCTTCTATGAACACCTTCAGGACTGCATGGATCAGGCAATCCCAAATAAAACCAAGACTCTTTCCACCAAGGGCAAACGTCCAGTCTGGTGGACCCCAGCCATAAACAAACTTTACAATAAGAGGAGAAAGCTATTACATGCTAGAGCAAAATCCCAAAAAGGGAAGGCATCTTTGATCAGCACTAGCAAGAAACTACGATCCCTCATAAAATTATCCAAGGCCAACTTTGAGAGAAAAATTGCCATAGATTCAAAAGACAATCATAAGGCCTTCTTCAGCTATGTCAGAAACCTGAGTGGAAACTCCCAGATATGCTCAGAATTAGTCCAAAATGATACAAAAATCACTGAACCCACAGACATTGCCAACATACTGGCAGACAGGTTCAGCGCAAACTTCACCCCCCCCCCCCCAAAAGGAGAGATAACTATCCCAACTGAGTGCAGCCTCCCAGACATCTCAAATGCGCAGGTGAAAGCTGCTCTCTCTAAAGCTAAAAACACAGCATCAATGGGACCGGATGGGGTCCCCGGCTGTGTGCTACATGAACTTAATGAAGAACTAAACCCACACATAAGGCAGCTGTTTAATCTTAGCCTCACCACAGGATATGTGCCCAAGGAGTGGCGTGACGGCAACTGTGGTCCCACTCCACAAAGGTGGTGCCTCACGGACCCTGGTAATTACCGCCCCATAAGCTTAACAAGCCTGGTCTGCAAAGCTATGGAGAGGATCATAATGGAACTCATAAACAAGGACATAGGGGACTTGCAGACCTTGGACCCAACCCAGTTTGGCTTTGTCAAGGGCAGATCTTGCCTTTTGAACTTGGTCGACTTCTTCAAAACAGTCACCAAGGCCATTGATGAGGAAAGGCAGTCCATACAGCCTACCTTGACCTTGCAAAAGCTTTCGACACAATACCCCACTCGGTATTATAGAGAAACTTACCAGCTTAAATGTAAACCCATATGTCACAAGATGGGTTGCAAACTGGCTAAAGGACAGAACCCACAGGGTTAGAGTTGCTGGAGCCATGTCAGACTCCAAGCCGGTTACAAGTGGAGTCCCACAGGGCTCAGTCCTTGGCCCCCTATTGTTCGGCATCTACTTCTCAGAAGTACAGGCAAACATAGGAGGACTATGGTTGACAAAGTTTGCGGATGACTGCAAACTGGGTGCCATAGTGGATAGTACATCGGACGCAGACATCCTTCAGAGGGGTCTCATGGAAACTGATAGCTGGTGCCAGAGCCATGGCCTGAAGTTAAACGCAAAAAAGTGTATAGTCATACCCTTCGGGAAAAACAAGGTAACCCCAAGCTACCATATAGGTGGCAACCCACTAAGCACAGAAGAAGTTATCAGGGTCCTGGGGACCCAGGTTGACAGTGGCCTCTCGTTTGACACTCACGTTGCTAAAGTGGTTCGAAAGACCTTCTACATTGCCCACCTGATCATGAAGGGATTCACATCCAGATCAAGTGAGGTCATTGTTCCCCTGTACTCTTCACTTATCAGACCAATGATCAAGTACAATGCCCCATTCGGGATGTATCTCACCCGACACCTGCAGCAATTGGAGAGACCCCAAAAGTTCCTCACCAAAAGGATAAAGGGACTCCAAAACCTGTCATATGCTGCCAGACTGAAGAAACTCCAACTCTATTCAGTTGCATACCGTCTGCTCAGAGGTGACCTGTGCCTGACATACAAGGCCATGACCAACCCGGAATTAATGGACATGCTCCACCTCAAAAAAAACAAATCCACCAAAACCACTAGAGCAAGAGACTTAAACCTTAGCATGGATATAAATAGGACGTGCTGGAGGGATAGATTTATCACCCAAAGACTCCCCATGCTGTGGAATAAAATCCCGGTCCATGTGAGGCAGAGCACCTCGCTGGCTCTGTTCAAGAGAAATCTTGACCGGTGGATGGGAGATCGTAGGTTTACCCCGGGAATCATCTCTGTGTCACTACTGGACAGAGGCAAAACAAACTAATGGGCACAGTATTTCTAACATAAGGGGCGGCGTAAGCCACATAACTTTGGGCTAGGCTTATAAATGCCCTAGGGCAGTTAGCCTAGTATAAACCTATGAACCTATGTTCAGAACCTGTCTCAACATCCTCAAATTTCTGGAAACCCTTTATAGTAAGGTTAAGGACAGTGCTTTCACAGGATTGTGATTGAAATGAATACCATCTATGCTTTGCACAATACAAATTAAGTACAGCAATGTCCAGTTATTCAACTATTCACAGGTAATGCCTACAATTAAGTGGGTTGTTACAGTGCTAAAGTATCAACTCCTTGGAAGCTTGGCAGTCAATTTACCTTGGTCACAGATCATGCTCCTCAGTGTGGATACACAAGCAATGGGATGGGAATAACACATTTGTGATGTTTAAAGACATGCAGGTAGGTGCGTGCATGAATGGGTGTGCCTTCTTTGAAGGTTGGGCATCAGGCTGGCAACTCGTCACTGTAAAAATCCACTGCCAGTCATTAGTGGACCGGAGTTCTGCTGTGGCGACCCCTTACCGGGAAAAGCCGAAAGACTAGTGGGTGCTTTTATTTTTACTTCCTCATTTTTATACATTTTTAACTGGCCAGTCCATTGGACACAGGTGTCTCTTTTTAGGGGTGACCCAGAAGAACTGTCTAGTCAAGTGAATTGTTCAGTCACATAGTAGGCCCTGTACTGAAATGTTGGGAATTTCAATGCCAAGTACTAAAAAGGAGAAAAAAAAGACTGAAAATACCGGAGAAGAGCAAGTACCAAGCATTGCTCTTTTCCTTTAAACTTACTTTTTTGTGGGGGTGGAAGCCCCCCACCCCCTATCAAAGTTATCTGAGATCACCATACCTCGAAGAAAAGGGGATATTCCAAGAAATGTCAGTCTTAGAACTGGTATATGTAAGTCTAGATTTTCGATCATTTGGTCTTCATATGTTGAGTGCCGACATTTCAAGTGGTTACCTACACAGTAGCAAATGGATAGGGAAGGAATCAGTCACTGTATCCATGTCTACAGGAAGCAACTTGTTAACAGCTGATATCCTTAATCGTCTGTACTAACTGCCAGTACCAGCTTTTGCTATCACCTTTCAAATTCATTATCAAACACTGGTCATGCTTCACTTACCGTACTGCAAATGGCCTGTCTGCAGCCCACATCCCTTCTTGTGGGCCTGAAATGGAGGACTTCTCTCTGGGGTTCATTATGGCATGGTGTCATGAGTCTTGTCCTAGGAGGTGTCAAACAGGATGCTTAAATTACTTTGTATATAATGTTTGTTGATATTGTTGTAAATATGTATATGTATATATATATATATATATATATATATGTATAGATTCATAGGTTCATAGATTAGTACTAAGCTAACTGCCCTTGTGAGTCATTTTAAGCCTAACCAGTTGTCCCTTGTGAGACTCAAACCCTGCACCTTTTGTTTGTAAGGCAAATACCTTAACCATTAGGCCACCCTCCCAATATGTATATATATATATATATATATATATATATATATATATATATGTATATATCTATATATATATATATATATATATATATATATATATATATATATATATATATATATATATATATATATATATATATGTGTGTATATATATATATAAATAAATATATATACAGATATATATATGTATATATGTATACATACATATATATATATATATATATATATATATATATACAAGTACATATATATATATATATATATATATATATATATATATTTATATATATATATATATATATTGTTGTGTCTTTCGCTTTTCGGTTAGTCGCCACAGCGGAACTCGGGTCCGCTAATGATTGACAGTAGATTTTTACGTGCCGAGTTGCCAGCTCTGACGCACAACCTTCAACGAAGGTATGCCCATTTACACATGTCTCCACACAGAAGACGCTCTAGCTGAGAATCGAACAGGACAACGTCTTACTGTGAGGCAACAATGCTACCGCAGCACCACCACCGCGTAGCATATATATATATATATATATATATATATATATATCTCAAGTACAGACGTTTGACATTATGCTCTTCTATATAATGTTACTGGGATAATGCATTTTAACATTGTGACCTTCAACCTTGTGGTAATAAACCATATATATATATATATATATATATATATATATATATATATATATATATATATATATATATATATATATATATATATGGTTCCCCTTCACAAAGTCGAACGTTCAGAACCTCAAAATGCATATGGCCAACGCCATCTGCTCGAATTTCTGAAGCTTGACTTCATGAAAGGGAACTAAAAAAAAAAAAAACGTAACACAAAAAAGTTTTTCTGCAGGGGGGCAAGCCCCCTGCACCCCCCACAACCCCTGCTACTTATTTATTCCAACTCCGACATCGCACTACAGTGCAGAAAAGGAAATCTCCCGTTCTGCACTGTATGCCGTTCCCCATTCACACAGTCAAGATTCTACAATTTCGAGCATATGGTCTCGACCATATGCATTTTGAGATTGTGGCCGTTCGACTTTGTGAAGGGGAACCATATATATATATATATATATATATATATATATATATATATATATATATATATATATATATATATATATATATATATATATATATATATATATATATATATATATATATATATATATATATATATATATATATATATATATATATATATATATATATATATACATACACACACACACACACACACACACACACACACACACACACACACACACGGTTTCCTATCAAAATGTGGAATGGCACTTATGAGAAACTGGTACAGTCAAATTCATGTTTTCTAGTTTCCTTAATGCTGATGTGGAAATGTTCGAACTCATAGTAGCGAATGTTAGTGTGCATTTGCTAATATGGGATCGACGTTCTGATAACAGATCACACTACAGTGGGGTCGGGGAGTTTACCCCCCCCCCCCAACAAGGGATGCAGGGGGCTTGCCCCCATAGAAAAATGCTACAGGTAACACGGACTTTCAAACTTCTGGTGTTCGAAAGTTGATTCCGTGGTTACCATTTCTGTCATTTTGGTAATTATGTATTTCCAATTTCAGAAAACGAATTCTATCAAAATGTGAAAAAATTTTTTGGTTTCCCACATTTTGATAGTAAACTATATATATATATATATGTATATATGGGTTTGTGCATTTCATAGAATGCATATTTGGTCAAATCACAAAATACTGAAATAAACTAAATGAAAACTAATTTCATTTTTTTTTTTAACTTTTTGCTCACACTGTCAGTTAGCCTTCAGCCCACTCCCAGACAACTGATCCATTTATTCCCTAACACCTGGGTGTGGGTTGACATGGAGAGGTCAAAAGGGATGTTTCAGGAGTTTTTACCTTTGTAGTCCTATCTTCTGTATGTACCCATCTACAATAGGGGAGAGATCCCTTCCCTGTCAGCTGGCCCATTCATTCTCCCATCACCATTCAGCTGGGAGGGGGGCCATCATTTAGTCAGCCACCAGGAGTGGTTCAAGGGCTTTACCTTTGTAACCCCATCTCCAGTGCATAACTAGCTGTGACAGGCAAGAAGGCTGTGCAGTAGGCTGACTGCTAATCAAACCCCGGTTGCCTGGGTCATGGGCAGGGTTCCATTTCTCTGTGTCATGAAGCCAGGCTTGAAAACTCATTTAGTTAAATCACATTTATTAGAAAACAACATTGATTTTAGAACGCATTTTTGAAAATGTTTTTAAATATACTAAATCCAAAGTTACAGAACAGATGGAGAAAACAGAAAAGACCACACAATAAATAACTATTGTTTTAAGCACCTTTATTAAATTATCACTTAAAACATAGGCAAACGTACATTAACAGAAAATAAATTGTATTTAAGTGGAATAATGTTAAAATAATGTACATTACGTATTTTTTCTTTGCTACTATAACACTACAAAAAATGCAGAATTCCTGACTTCCCTTAAACCCACTTCTCCTCATCAGCATTATTATGCATCTATTGTTCCCACAATTTACATTTATTTCTATGTAATTTTCTCCTTCCCTTTTTAAAAAATCCCTCTTCCAGTTCTTTTCTCTCTTTCATAATATTCATTATCCCAAATACACTTAGTGCAGGCTTTGACTTCCATTTTCTATTAACTGCTTTTTTTGGCATCCAGCAGAATTAAGTTTAGTAAGGCCTTAGTATGTCTAGGTAATTCAAATCCTCAGGCCTATCTCAAAATAATAATTTCCTTACTTACAGTCATTTGTTCAGCCAATATTTCTGATAGTGTATTCTGCAGTGAATTTTTAAAATTTGCCAACTCCTTACACTCCCAAAACATATGTTCCCTGTTACTTATTTGCTAACTACCTGAGGAAAAATTCTTCGAAGTCTGATCGGGGTATAAAAATACTACCCATGCAAACACTTCCAGGCAAAGAACCAAAACATTCTGCACTTGTTTGCATACTTGGGAGCAGTGCATATGTCTTTCCATTGTTTTCTTGTAAATTGCTTTTCCAGTCTCTTCTCAATCTTTTCTAATATCCACTGGTTGATTCTTATAGTTATTATGCAATATCTTATATGCCCTACTAATTATCCCTTTTTAATATCTGCTTCTATTCTAGTTTCAACTAAAAACTCTACTAGAGCAGGTCTTTCACTTAAAATCCCCTTATCCCTTCCTTTTTGCTTATACTCTGAGATCAAGCCCAAGTAAGAAAGACAGTCTCTAGCCTGCAATCCAAATGTCTTCTTGGCCTCATCCCACTCTGTTACCTTTCCTGCTTGAGTTATTTGCTTCGTCAGGCTTCTCCAGTAGATTTCAGCTCCTTCTTGCCTATTTCCTGTACCCCTACTTGCACTCATCCCTATTGGTAAAATCTTCTCCCTTTTCACTTTGAATTATAACTTCTGCTTGTGTTTGTATATGAGCCTTAACTATGTAGCTCTAAAATATCCCTTCAAATCAGGTAAAACTAAACCACCTTGTTCTGCAGGAAGGATCAACTTATTCCACTTTACTCTTGCCTTCTTTCCCTCCCAGATAAATTCCTTCAAATTATTGATTAGTTATTGTCCACAACTTCTCCTTGGGTTGATAAAAATATGCCTGACCCATATACAAGACTAAAGATTCTAGAAACATTTTCACTGCTTATATCTTACTATCCATATCCATAAATAAGAGTTTCCAGCCTCTCAATTTTTGTATTATCTTTTTAGTCTCTTCCCACATATCCTTAGCTGCCGCAACAGAAGCCTTTTTAATCAGCACTCCTAAATACTTCATCTTATATCCTGATAAATATGGGTATTGCTGAACCAGTTTATGTGTGGGTACATAATTTACAGCTATAGCATTTATCTTCATTAATTTTATATCCTGTAAAGACTTGAAACTATCTCAAAATGTTCTGCAACACTGAGATGTCCTTTTCTGGATTTATCAGGTACAAAATAATATCATCTGTAAATAAAGACAACTTTTCTTTATTGAAAAGAAAACCGCTCAGGCAACCGCTGCTACACACGCTTTAATGTTATTAAACGTTAAAAACTTGTCCAACGCTTTTCGTCTAACTTCCTCAGATAAACTGACAAACATTAGGCATTTGATACAACCTTGTTTATATAAAAAACCTTCATTAAGAAGCCCGCCAAAATTCAAACCAATATTTGAATTTCTTAAAGTGACACAACTTTTACAATTATAAAACCAACATCCTATAATAATAAACACTTAAATAAATAAATTTCTGTTAATTTTAATGCCTAGATTTTCCTATTATATTAAAATTTAAAATACGAATTAAAAATTACTAATTCATAATGAATAATAGGTCGGCAAGAAAGCGAACTATCTATGAAGCACCACAGCTATATACAGCAAAAATTAATGTTCATTTATGAAAGTAACATTTTCTTATTATTAATTATTAATAAACTATTTTTTAAAAACATTTTATAAACTAGTTTAAGTCATATAATATTAACACAACTAGGGGCAATATGATTACATTTATACATGAATTGATTTAAATCAAGTATGTACTCATTTGATCAATCAAGTCGTGTATCATAATGGCAGAAAATGCATATATATGTATGTTACTGGTAATATATACTTCAATGTTTAAAATATGTACAAAACATATTTTCTGAATATTATCCAGAATAAACCTATTCAACAGAAACTTCTTCTGATTAACTGTTATGTATATGTATTGTTCTATAATCAAAATCAAACAAGCCTAAAATTTACCTCTCTAAACTTCTAAGTTTTAAAAGGCACATAAGGGAACATTTCTCATTGACTCCTGGATATGTGAAGACATTAAGTTTGATTTGCCATAAGAGTTCACATTTCTCCAATAGCAAATTGAAGGGACCCCCTCTTATCTCTTGTTTAATTTGTTGTATTACTTTAAAACAAAATTTGCGCTCAGGATGTTCCATGGTATGCCTCACTAAAGCATTATCCTCCTTCTGTAAGTTGATACTTCCCAAATGTTCATATTCTCTATCCCTTAACCTGCGCTCCGTTTTTCCTATGTAAAAACAGGGGCACCCCTGGCAGGTTGCTAAGTATACAACTCCTTTGGAATTACAATTAAATTTGCCTTTAATGTATATTTTAATTCCATTGATCCCTGTTGTTAAACCTGGGATCATATAATGACAATATGGACAATTGCCCCATTGCCTCATACCTCCATTAAAGGCTATCAATTTGGCATTATCATGTTTTTGAAATATATCTTTAAAAGTAGAACCTTTCTTCCATATGACCTATGATCATTAGCTAACACCCTGGCGAAGGGTTTAACTTTTGTACTAAAAAACATGATCTGCCCCTACAGTAACAATCAACCACTCTGCTCCTGTACCAGACTCCTAGTTCTAATAGTCAAATCCAACCACTCTGCTGGTGACTCACTCTTTGCCAACTCTGTCAGAAAGATTTGGAACTCACTACCAGCCGACCTGACTCAAGAGCCTTCACCAACCTTATTCAAAAACAAGCTTAAGAATTACCTCAAATCGCACTGGATATGTCCCCCTACCAACCCTGACTAGTGCCCCGTCCATCTCACATGCCTCTCCTCTACAAATGTCCTTTCTTTGGCCACCCCTCTCCATATCATGAAGGGTAAACTGTGTCTAATGGGTTCCCCTTCATATGATCAAATTTCTCTAAACTCAGAAGTCATAAACTCGAAACCAGAATCTCGAATTTAGAGAAACTCGAACATATGAAAGGGACAAAAAAAAAACACCTTTCAAATGTTTTCGCAGGGGGGCAAAGCTGTAATAAATATACCTACTCCGAGATTGCACTATAGTGAAGGAAAGGGAAATCTCCCATTCCGCGCTATACGCATAAGCGCAAAACGGAAGATTTTCCATTCCTCTGCTATAGTGCGGTCACAGAACATTCACATTTAAACTGCTAGGGTACAGGGCACCTGGCCCCCTGCAATAAGGTAAGTTAACTTTTTATTTTTTTTAAACCTAAGGCTCCCATTCACAATTTCGAGTGAATGGAAGTTCGAAATTCTGGTCTCGAGATTATGAATTTCGAGCTTCCATCCATTCGATCTTGTGAAGGGGAACCGTCTAATGCTACTCAATGTATTTTATTCCTGAAGGTAATATGTTGTTACTACCTGTATATACATACTTGCAATGCTTTGTAAGTCACAACTGTTATGCGATTGTTTGCATTGCTCTGTCTGTAACCTGTGTGTAATTGCCATTCACTAATAGTTCTAATAATTGTAATGTGTACATGCTCCTTGGAGCTTTTCTCCCTGGGCCTCCGCTGAAAATGGACATGCATCCAGTCGAACCATCCCAGTTAACAAATGTAAAATAAAAATAAATAAATAATTACGGTTTAAAATTGAAATGGGTCAGTATGAAGCCATGTTTGAAGAATCTTTGCCATCTTTAGGTAATCGATCTGTTAAATGTGTTTAAATAATTCTTTAGACATCCTGGCTGATTTTCTGCTGTTTTAAACATTTTTTCAGTGTCTCACTGCTATTTTTCTGCTGTGTTAAATATTCTCTAGTGTTTCCTGCTGAACCTAGGTTAGGTAGTAGCTGTAGAATAGTCCAGATCCTGGCCTCCTGCTTCTGGAACTGTTTGTAGTGGTTTGTTTGCTCTGAGCACATTTTCGAGGCCATCTTGGATTGGAACGGGCCTATCTGCACTTTTATGAGAGAATTGTGTTTGATTGGCACCTGACGGGTAAAGGAAGGTCAATGTAGGGCTTGGAATAAGCATCCACATTGGTCCTTTTGAAATTTTTAGAGTTTTTTTCAAGTTTTAGCTTTTGGTATTTAGGCCCTGCATCTGAGTGGGTTTTTGCCTGTTTGCAAGTCACACAGCACTGTGCACTACTGCACAATTGTGTGCCAAAGCCAGACAGGCAGAAAGATTCATTCACCGAGCTCCTCCATGATCATTTCCAAGAAGCCACCCATAGTGACAACGGTCTTCAATCTAGCATTATGAACAGTGCCAACCTTGTTGATTTGGGTCTCTTGAGGCAGTGTAGCAATTGCCTCATATATACAGACATCCCCCCACTAATAACACAGTCTAGTACAGAGTGCGAGAGATGTGTTTACACTAAGAATCTAGAATCCATGCTGTCTTTCACTGAAAACCGTAACATGGGGAAGGTTGTCAGCTCACCCACCACTACATATTCACATAATACCACTACTCATACATATGCATCAAACACGTAAATCCACATATGCGGAGGTTCTTTCAAAAAATTTACTGAAAGATCAGAGACCTCCAAAACACAAGTCTGCTACAGCTAACACGTTCTCCACAGCACCGAAGACACACAGCAGCACCATTGTCTCACCTACTAAGCCTGTAAGGTGTAACACTCAAAAAACAAGTTTTCTTGTCATTGGAGACTCAATAGTGAGACACACAAATGTCTCACTGCTAGGGTGGACAAGGAGAAAGTCACAGTCAGCTGCCTGTACGGTGCTAGCAACAAGTGCCATTATGACTCTGTCATAGTTCATGTTGGTGTTAATGACCTGAGACATACCTCACTGGAATATATGAAGAGATACATGGTTGAGCTCTCTGAGTATGTCTCCCAGGCAGGTATGTTCCTAGGCTTGTGCAGCATAATGTCCTCACATCAAATGATGCTACAGCATAAACAAAAAATGATTGATTTCAATAATTGGCTTAGTTTTTGGTGTCTTTCCAAGGGGATCCAGTTCCTGTCTGCCTGAGAAGCCATGTTCGACAAACCTCGCTGCTTGGTCACTCGCTGCTTTGCCAGAGATGGTTTGCACCTGGCACCCCTAGGCTTTCGGCTGCTGGCAAAGACTGTTGCGACCCCCATAGTGCCTTTTTAGGCAAGGTCTTGAAAACATCATTACCAACATGAAATTAACCAGTCAGAACAAAATAAGGGTCATGCTGCTAAATGCTAGGAGCTTAAACCAAAAACTGCACTCACTGGAAGCACTTCTATCACTAGAAGATGTAGATGTCTGTGCAGTCACAGAAACCTGGTTTAAGGCCTCAGAGACTATCCCTGCTCTGCAAGGCTACAATGCCTTCCACACCTTTAGGCTGCAAAAGGAACATGTGAAAACCAAAGGAGGCAGTGTTTCAATCTATATTAGAGGTAAAATTCACCAGTCAGAACAAAATAAGGGTCATGCTGCTAAATGCTAGGAGCTTAAACCAAAAACTGCACTCACTGGAAGCACTTCTATCACTAGAAGATGTAGATGTCTGTGCAGTCACAGAAACCTGGTTTAAGGCCTCAGAGACTATCCCTGCTCTGCAAGGCTGCAATGCCTTCCACACCTTTAGGCTGCAAAAGGAACATGTGAAAACCAAAGGAGGCAGTGTTTCAATCTATATTAGAGGTAAAATTCACCTCACATCTAGTTAGACTGCACAACTCCATGGAGTTACTCTAGGTCCAGGTTACAGTGGGTAAGACCCCCATTCAAGTCCTAGCCATTTATAGATCTCTCTCCATGGGTCACAACACTCACAAAGCTTACTTAACCAAATTGAAGACAATCCAAATTTTACCGAACACACTGGTTATGGGGGATTTTAATTATCCCATCATCAACTGGGAAACCTAGTCTAAACCAAACTTGCTAGCAGAAATGTTCCTTTACTTTGTGAATTCATATGCCCTGGAGCAAATTTTCCATACCCTGACAAGAGGAACAAACATTCTAGATCTGGTTCTCACCAACATATCAAGCAGGTGCACTGCTACAACTGTTGGACCCTCATCAGTTAAAACTGACCACAAATCAGCCACCTTCAAGCTGACACTAACACCAGAACTCACAAAGGGTGAAATCAAACTATAAAACTTCACTAAGGCAAACTATACCCTCCTAGGTGAAGGTACAAATGCATTCCAAGCCCCACCCCAAGCTGAAAGTGCTAACTATACCGAAGCTTACACTAAAGCCCTTGTACAATCACTTGCATAAGTGTATAAACTTGGCTGTACCAGATAGAATCAAAGCCAGAGCCCCAAGTAAAATCAAGCTGCCATGGTGGACTTCCAGCATCAATAAACTCTACAATAAATGCAAAAAGTTGCTGTTCCAAGAAAACAAAGACAAGGATCCACAATGGAAAAACACCCTCCTCAGCCTTAACAGGCAAATAAGACAACTTGTCAAATCGTCCAAGAGCTCCTTTGAGAGAAATCTAGCAAGTACTGCCTAGGGTAATGATGAGGCCTTTTACAGCTGTGTATGTAACCTAAAGGGTGGGACCCAAGCATGTGGAGAACTAGTGGCCAACGGTGTCAGACACACTGACTCCATAGAGATAGAGAACCTACTAGCAGATAGGTTTGGTGAAAATTTCACTCCCTTATCCCTTTCAAACTTACAATAAACCCCCCACCTTGCATATCTGAAGAGCAGGTCCTCAAAGCCCTGTCCAAGGCAAAGAACACTGCCTCTATGGGACCAGATGACATCCCAGGCTGTCTTCTAAACAAGTTAAAAGATGAACTAGCATCACCACGAAGTACTCTTTTCAATCATAGCCTAACCACAGGGTTTGTTCATGTGGAATGGAGAACAACTACAGTTATTCCCCTCCAGAAGGTAGCCTAGCAACAGACCCAGGAAATTATAGACCCATAAGCCTGACCAGCCTCATCTGCAAGGCCATGGAATGTATCATTATGGACCTCATAAATAAAGACATAAGTGACCTCCAAACTCTGGACCCTACCCAATTCTGTTAAATCTGGTGGATTTCTTTGAAGTTGTGACCAAGGCCATTGATGAGGGCAAATCTGTGCACACAGCATACCTTGACTTGGCAAAGGCTTTCAACACAATCCCACATTCAGGCATTACTGATAAACTTAGCAAACTGAATGTAAACCCCTTCATTGTAAGGTGGGTCGGCCACTGGCTCACAGACCAGACATATACTGTCAAAGTAGGTGGCTCCACATCAACCAGCAGACCTGTTAGCAGTGGGGTGTCATAGGGGTCAGTGCCGGGCCCCCCTACTGTTTTGTATATACTTCTCAGATGTTCAGGTCAAAACTGAAGGGTTGTGGCTGACCAGGTTTACAGACAACTGCAAACTAGGTGCAATCATTGAATCACCAAATGTCAACATACTCCAGGATGGTCTCACACAGACCAGCAGCTGGTGTATTAGTCACAGTCTCAAACTGACTGCAAAGAAAGGGATCACCATTCCCTTTGGCACAAGCAATGTCCCTTCACACTATCAAATAAGTAACAATAACCTAAGTACCCATGAAGTGGTAAGGGATCTGGAATCACAGGTTGACCTTGACCTTAAATTTGACCAACACGTGTCTACCGTTGTTAAGGAAAGCTCTCCAAGTAGCTCACTTGATTAGTAAAGGCATTGACTCAAGAGAAAAAGGCGTTATAATCCCTGTATACTCGTCACTTATCTGGCCCATAATTGAGCATAACGCCCCATTTGGTATGTGCTAAACTAAGCATCTACAACAATTAGACAGACCTCAGAGGTTTGGAACAAAGAAGATCAAGAGCCTCCAGCATGTGTCTTGCACAGGCCAACTGAAATCCCTGTCACTATACTCTGTGTCATATAGACTTCTTAGGGGAGACTTATGCCTGGCCTACAGAGTAACCCAAGACCCAAACCTAATGAACACACTGCATATCTGTAAATCAAATCAGTCTAGGGCTACCTGTTCCAGGGACTTAAATATGGCATGCAGAAATAGGACATGCTGGAGGGACAGATTTATCTCCCAATGACTGCCACGTCTTTGGAACAGGCTACCAATTCATGTGAAACAGAACACCTCTACGACACTGTTCAAGAAGAACTTGGATGAGTGGATGGGGCACCGTAAATTCTTACCGGGGAAAGTGCTCACAGCCCTCCTGGGCATGGGCAGTCATCACTAAATGCAATGTTGGATGTTGACTAGTACCTCTACTGTATTACATTAGGTTGAAACGGCTAAGCTTAAAATTACTTTGGGTCAATAGCCTAGTAATTTCCTATGACCCTTTGAACACAGCAACCACAGCTTTCTTCCAAGATGTTGGTGCTCCCTCTTCTTTTAAAATACTGTTAAACAAAATCTTCTAGATCTTTATCACTTTCATCCCTCCAAATTTTCAAATGTCCACAGAAATATCATCTGTTCCTGGAGACTTTCCTGAAGATTGATTATACATGACTGTTTTTTTTATCTCATTACTCTTATCTTAACTGTTAGTTGTTGAGCCTCGTCTACCTCTAACCTTGGCATGATTAAGACTTCCATAAATATTTCCATTTGAACTCTTTTTTTAATTTCCACATTTCACTGCTTTATACAAATTTACTTACAATTTCTAGAATATTTCTTAAACCTGTGCAGGATCTGTGGTTATTTTTCTTGTTATTGGTTCCTAAGTTTGGCAGCAACCCTTTCAGTTTTATGTTGCCTAAGTCATTGTGCTAAATGTTTTTGTGCTGTGGAGTTATCAAAAATAGTTGATTAACTGCAGTCTTTATAAACTCAGGCATATTATTCAGTTATTCCCTTATTTTCTCTGTAGCATTCTGCATTTGCTCCTCCAGTTGTTCTTTCAGATTCCCCTTGTGCTGCAGTACTTTAACCTTTGTCAGCTCCTATAAGTAATTTCTATTACTTCTTAATCAAAGTACTTTCTTTTTTTTTTTGCCCTATTTTTAAACTCCATTTTTATTTTATCCAATTCAATAGCTATAACTTCTGAAGCTATTTCTAACTTTCCTAATAACTCTCAATTTTCTATTACCCATTCCTTAAATTCATCTTTATTTAACAGATAGGTGTGAAAATGCCAGTGTCTTATTTTTACTTCATTACCCTGCATTTTTATCTGAATTTGTATTGGTGCATGATCAGAAATAGTTATTGGATGTTTGCCAAAGCTTTCAACTAGATGCACATCTAATATAATTTCTGTCTAGTATGGCCCAATTATTGTTCCTCTGGGAATATTACATAAATTCTGTCAGAGTTCCTACTACTGAATTCACATCTTCCATACCAAATATTTTTTATAAAACTCTACAGATATCTATGCTGATTTCTTATATTGTCCTTTCTAGGTCCCCCTGATACACCCTCACTATAGCAAATATAATTATAGTCCCCATCTATAAATAAAATTCCCTGATGAAAGCTAATTATTTCTCCCCAAAATTGTTTAACCTCCATAATAGCAGTTTTCAGTAGAATATAAATATATGCTATTGTAATCCTCCTGCCTTGCCAATAGCCCCTTACTACCACAGTTCTACCATTTCTGTCTTTTTTCTCATCTATCACTATTGGAGCCCCTCTAGCAATTAGTGCAGTTGCTCCCCTTTTCCTCTGCCCCTGATATTCTGCTGAATATCCATTCTGAAATCCTCTTTGTCAAATTCACTTGCAGTTTCTTTTGTCTCCTGCAGCATTGTTATTTGCACTCTGCATTTCTTAATATAATTCAGTACTTTTTCCTTTTTATCATTACCTGTAAGGCCATTCACATCCCAGGATAATATGGATAGCATAGCCATCATGATGAAAAGCTGTTGTTTCAACCTACTATACATGACAATTTTTTTAATGTGTATTTCTGACTTTTGTGTTACATGCCTGTACTAATGTTTTATAGGCTGATGATCTTTTGTACAGTTGTTTCTTTTCATCTCCATTTGAACCTATGTCACATTTTCAAGACTTTTTTTGCTTTAATGGAAACCCTCAAAATAAATGCAACCCATCCTCTATTAACTTGGAACAATCACATAAAACTATGTAAATCTTCAAAACATGAAGTTTAACCTTCCAGAAGGGAGCAATTTCCTCAAATTGACAGCTGCACCTACAGCCATTATCTAACCTAAAGTTAAGGTTACCCATGCTAAAGTACATGTATAGCATGTGCTCCCAATTACACTGCTTGCTGTCTCTTCTTTTTTGATCTCTCTTCCTCTCCCAGGCATGAAAAAACAGCTTGCATGCTTTAAGGAAAACATTAACTTTTAGCCCTAAGAAATAGTGCACTGACTATCTTTAAACAAAACTAAACTGTACACTGTTCCATTAACTGCATTAAAGTATTAAGGGTGCTGTGGAGGTTTTTACATCTTATTCACTTCCTATGATTTCATACTTAATTTTTTTAGTGTACTGCTTGCCATTGTACCTTTAAATTTTGCATTTCGCAAAATTAACTGCTGCACCTGCAGAGAGCTTGTCCCCATGGAAATGTACTCATCAATGAGTCTTTGAAATTTCACTCAGAAAGGAATGCACAGCTGTGCTCATCTGCAGACATCACAACTACACCGAACATTTGCCAGATGGAAAACAAACAAGCTAATATCTTTGCAGTTGTAAGAAGCTTATCATTTTCATGGCTTTCATAATTTTACATAATTTTTAAAGGCTATGTGCTTACAAAAACACCTGTTTTACAGCTTAAGCCAAAGGTAATAATCTAGACATTTACCCTTGTAAATAAAGAGAGAGAATATCCTAATTCTATGTATAATATATCCAGTGCACTTATATCCCACTCCTTTTGTCCAGCCTTTTTTTCTTTTGTTATACTGTGAAACCTATATTTCTTACAACTGAGAAGTATTTGTTTAATTTAATATCTTTAACACATACATTCACTGAAAGGACTCCTCCCATATTTAAAATACCCCTGACTACACAGTACATAAAACTGTTTTGCTGTATACAATATAGCTTCATAGGTTGGTACTAGGCTATCAGTCCTAGGGCCTATACAAGCCTAGCCATAGCAATTGTCTGACTATTTCTTCCCACACTATTTACTTCCTGGACCCCTGTCTAGCAGGGTGACTGATATGATCCCCGGAGTGAATTTCCTTTCTCCATCCAATCATCAAGGTTCCTTTTGAAGAGGGCCAAAGAGGCGCTCTGCTTGACATGTATGGGAAGACTATTCCAGAGTCTGGGGAGTCTCTGGGTCAGGAACCTATCCCTCCAGCATGTTTTGTTTATTGTGATGACAAGGTTTAGATCCCTGGAGCATGTGGCTCAGAGGGATTGGGATTTCTTTAAGTGTAGCATGTCCAGCAGCTCTGGGTTTGACATGGCTTTGTATGCTAAGCAGAGATCACCTCTGAATAGACAATATGCGTCAGAGTATATAGTATATAACAACATGCAGTTTACATCATGAACTGTTTTGTACATATACTAATAAGAACAAAAATTGTTTTACTTACAGTTAGTTTTCCCTCTTTTAGTGTCGTCCTAAATATTAATGATGTAAAGTGGAATGTAAAGTGGAGTATATACTTTATACTCCACCTACAAGTTTAACAAAGTCAACAAAAGTCCAATGTTTTTCAGTCACCTTTCCTTGCAAAACTATATTTCACAAATGTGATAAGACACTTTACAGTCTTCTGTTTATACACTAATGTCACACTTGCTGGTTTTCTTCCTGTTCATCTCCATCTCCCAACACCAGACTCTGGTTCAAGTCCAAGTTACTGCTGATTCTTCCAGTTGACTCCTATTTTTTTTTTCTGTCTCTCAAGCATTTCCTTTAGAACATTGGAAAAAGTTTCACTGGCAAAGTCACTCTACGAACCTTACCATCAGAAAAATGAGACGCAGAGTCCCATTCTGCTTGCTGACTCACTTATTGTTGGATAAACTTATTTCCTCCTTAGCCTGTTCTGTGATAAAAAAAAAAAAGACTGGAAGAAAACATTTCTGGATACAGCAGATTGAATATCACACCTGCCTCTCAGCATTCCGTGATTACAGCGAGTAATCATTTTCTGCAAATATTCAGCTGTCTCCACTTTTTAATACTTTGCCCTTCTTCCACAGTTTTGTCGGGATCAACTTTTGCTGCTGGTATGATTGCATTTTTACTAATATAGGTCTTGGCTGCTTTCAGGTGGCCAGGTTTGGAGCATACACTGAACCCATCAATTAACAAATTCTGCTCTGGAATACCAGTCCAGATGTTTATTTGTGCTTTCATAAAATTAATACAGTCTGTTCCTTCCAGTTTTCCTGGCTTTCTCTGCATGCTCTGTCTTCTGCCTCTACTATTTTTTTTAGCAGTTCTCCATGAGAAACCTCATATTCAGCCAGCTTTTCCTTTATCAGTGTCTGATTTTTGCTGTGTTTTCAGTTAAAGCTTCTCCTATTTTTTTTCAGCCTTTTGTTGTTTGAATTGATATATTCCTTCAGAGTTTCATTTATTTTAATCACCTCTGAGTACATTTGATTTATTTTTCCTTTAAATTAATCACTTGAACCAAAGTTGAAGCTTGAACTGCTTTTTGCCGAACAGCTGCAGAATCCTTCAGTGTTTTCTCTTCACCTTTTCTGGTTGATTTTCTTTTAGGTTTTCCAAATTTCTTCTTTGCTGGATTCTAGGCAGTGTATTTACTAGTCTGTAAATGAATTTTACAAAACAAAAAAATCAATGGCATTCCTTTTTCTCAGTTTCTGTTTTCTCACTGGGAGAGCTGAATTTATGCTGTTAATCTATGGTTCCTTAATCTGCCTGGATGTCACCCCCCCCCCCCCCATGCACAGTTTTCACAAAAAACTTTAATAACCAAATGCATGGCAGCAGAAGGAGTAATGAGCATTGTGTTCAGTGTACAGTACATACTTATGTAACTACAACATATAGAAGTGTGCTACAGCATGGGGGAAATCCTGAAGGCTGCTGTAGTCATATTTATGCTCCAGTATGCATTTTAGGTAATGTTCCCTACACTCTGTGAAGGGGGTAGTGGTCCACACACTCCAATTATAAAGGCACTGCCCATTGTGTACTGCATTTTTACTGCTACTGACATGCCCTCTGGCCAGCCTGCTGCTGATGCCTGCCATATTGCCTGCTGTCTCATGTTCCCTTGGGGAAAATGGGCATTGTTTTCCCCCTGTGCATTTGGTTCTTGAAGTTGTGGGCATGGCAACATATTCTTCTCTTTGCCCACAGGGAATTTGCAAACAGCCACATTCCTCTGCAGCTGAATGTCACTTCAGCCATGTGTCCCCATTCAAATGTACCACAGGGAAATGTCTCACCGCCTAGGCGCCTGAACCTGTGTGATGCCATAGACTTCTTTCTGCCCCAGTAAATGTTTGTGGAGTTGCTTTGCCTGTTTTAAATACTGGCCCTTTTAAGATTACTTGTGTGGATTGGATTCCTTCCAGAAATGTGCACATATGACCCTTGCATTCTCTTAATGATGCTGAAACTATTGTATAGGTCTGTCTCAATTTGCCAAAGGACCAAATTGTTGAAACCCATATGGTCGGCAGTCTGGTTCATCGAACCAGTCTGACTGAGATTGTGGTACAGTAGGAATCGGGGAATTTGTCATTTTCCCCATTGTAGTGCGATCTCAGAGTTTCTGTAAATAACTAGTATAGAGTGGGGGGGGGTGCAGGAGGCTTGCCCCCTCTGCACATACATTGTTTATGTTGTTGGTAAGTGTGTGGCGTTATGTTAATTTTTTTTGATCAACTGCATTGTTGACCATATGATCTCAGCCATATGGATTTTGGCAATGTGTTTTTTAGATAAACTGACATATATCCATATTGTACTCCTTGGCATGTTTTTAGATATTGTGGTGTGCAAACAAGTCTGTGATATTCAGAACCACACCCCTTTGTTTGATGTGCACAGAGAGTCTTTCAGAAGGTGGGGAATGCATTGGTAAGAAGCCTGTTGTACCAGCAGATTTAATCTTATAGTGTCGGAACCACACCCCTTTGTTTGATGTGCACAGAGAGTCTTTCAGAAGGTGGGGAATGCATTGGTAAGAAGCCTGTTGTACCAGCAGATTTAATCTTATAGTGTCGGATTAGGTCTTTAGATTGGGTGCTCATTAGACTGTTTTTTTATGCAAGAGAAGGTAAAAAAAAGTACAGAATTGTTTATTGCATAAAACACTAAGCATATGTCTCCTCTCTAGAGCCTTTATTTGATGGAATAGGGGGAGAAGGATTTTAGTATGTTAGAGCATCTTAACTGGCTAAAAATGGAGATCTTTTTAGTTAGGAATTATTGAGGCCTTTCACGTTGTGTAAGTTTCTTGGATAGATGCATTCAAAAGGGGTCACTGTATTTGATGGTGGGTCTTAACAGGATAACTGCAGTAGGTTAAGGACAGACTTTGACCTAGATGTGGTACCACAACAGTTAAATTGGGCAAGGTAGAGGACTTGCTAACCACAACAAAGACAATGTAGTCAAAAGAGAGCTTATTATCTACATAGGTACACAGGCCTCTAATAGCAAGTCTGTTTTTTGGGGGGCAGGGTGGTGCCAGGTATATGATAAGAGGAGAGAATAGTAGCTTTATAGAAAGTAACTATGCTACACTTAGCATTCTGGGTGGACTCATGCCTAACTCACCAGGTGCTTGCCTGACCCACTGGACAATATGGTTAGTGTGGGAGGAATTCACATCTGTGATTAATGCTCAGTCATTTGCAACCTAGATTATCTGAGACCTTGGATTCCTGATTTTGTGTCTGAGAATTAGACGTGAAATATTCTATGTGGCACACCTCATCACGAAAGGGTTCTCTTCCAGGAAAAAAATAGGTCATTGTTCCCCTCTATTCGGCTCTCATTAGATCCATTATTGAATACAATGCCCCTTTTGGAATGTACCTCACAAGACATCTGCAACAGCTGGAAAGGTCGCAGACATACCTCACAAAGAGGATTACAGTCCTCAAACAGATGTTCTACGCTGACCGTCTCAAAAAACTCCAGCTTTACTCCATAGCATATTGCCTACTCCGAGGTGATTTTTGTCTAACATACAAAGCTATGTCAAACCCAGAGCTGTTAGCCATGCTACACCTAAAGAAATGTCAATCCCTCTGGGAAACACACTCTAGGAACCTAAACTGGTCACCACAATAAATGGAACATGCTGGAGGGATGAGATTTCTCTCCCAGAGACTTCCCATACTCTGGAACAAGCTAGCTATCTATGTCAAGCAAAGTTCCTCGTTGGCAGTTTTCAAGAAAAATCTTGACGAATGGATGCGAATTAGGAAATTCACATGGGGGATCACTTCTCTGGCTCTGCTCAACAGGAGCACAGGAAAATAACTTTCTTGGGTGGCAAAAGCCAGGGAACCTTGTTGGCTAGGCTGGTATAGGCCCTAGGGCTGATAGCCTAGTACCTACCTATCAACCTATGAATAGGAGGTGATCCATGACTGAGCCATTTGTAACACTGTCAGTAACATCCATGTATCTAAAAAGATCAGTTCTGTTTTAGTCTGGTCCTAGAAAATGTCTCCCTTTCTCTCTGGACCAGCTACAGCTGCAATAGGCAAAGGAGTCCTCCTTGCTTAACTTGAATACTGGCTCTCCATCATAGCCACAGCTTATAAAAAAAACTCATCCACTCTACAGTTCATTGAAAACAAAATCTTCCAATTCATTTCCAATTCCTGCCCTCAGGAATACCACTGCATCATACCTCTCAAGTGTACCTCATTACGAGGAGCATACCTCATTTGGAGTCTTAAAAAGTTCATGTTCCACGAAGTTCCACATTGAAACGGTCTGTAACACATTCAGTATTCGGAATTTTTTAAAGTGAAATCCATGGTAAATAGAAATAAATCATATTAATTCACTAAAAGATCTTCTTTATAAGTAAAACTAGCATATCTTAACCATCCTATGACTTTCCTAGCTGAAGTTGTTTGTAAGCCATTAGTACTTGTTCCACATTTTGCCCATTTATTCCACATTATGAGGGATAGTGTTCCTCATTTTGGAGATAGAAGGTTGAGAGCTATGCACTGCATCATTTTCTCCAAGGCCAAATACCAGTCTCCTACAGAGTTGAGCTACCCTTGGGTCTATTGTTTTCAGATTACTTCATCCATTTGCCTTTTCATCTCTTGCAGCCAAACTCCATAATAAAACTATCCCCTTCAACCTCTGCAACCTCTCCAAATTAATTCCCTCACTCCAGACACGCCAAAATAAACTTCACTGTACCAACCATTCCTTCTCCATTCTTACACCCAAACTTTGTTAGTCCCTCCCCTTCACCTTAAAGAAGTCTCCTCTTTCCCCACCTTCAGAGCTCAGCTCAAAAGACACCTCCATCAAATATCTGAGTACAAGTGCTTTTGTACTGGACACCTAACCTAACTCTCTCCTCACCTGCATCACTTCTACTTTGCTCCTATGTTCTCAGCTGCTGCTTTCTTCTCATATTTACTACTAAAAGTAACTCACATTTGATTTTCTACTCTGATAATATTATTTACGTGTTGTATAAATTGTCTATGGGATTATTACCTTCTGTGATTATTCTGTGTTTGTGAATTTGTTCTATTTTCTTTTTTTGTGAATCTATTCACCTGGGCTTTGCCTGCTAATGGTCTGTTGTGATCAGTGTACTACCCCACTTCAAACTAAAATAAGTAATACGTACATCCAGCCTTTAAGGTATGATTTTTCTGTGTAATAAAAGCAAAACCACTCCAAACACTTGTAAATAAGAAAAGAACACACCCGGAGGTAGAAACAAGACTGTAAAAATATTTAATTTAGCGCTTTCATTGGTGTTAGGCCAATGGCTTCTTCAGAATGAAAAAAACTCCATATGCAACCTCCTTTTATAATTAAACTAGGTTGTGTGACCACTTCAATTTAAAAACACACTATCATTATTAAACTAAAGCAACTTATGAGACAATAAAATACAATAAAAAGCAGTACAGAGCTTAAACCTTATTGTATCTTTTTAGTATTATAAACAAAACATTGAACATCATGCAATAAAACAACACTAGCCCCTGAATAAACAAATAAAATGAGCCTACATGTTTCAGTGCCAACAACACATTAATGTGTTCAAAATATGTACCTCAAATCCTGTCATGACATACTTAAAACCCACCCCCAAAAACTAAAATAAATTCAATTAAAGATGAAACTCAGCTTTAAGTTTCAAAAAACTTGAAATAGAGACTACTTTATTTAGTCCAGGGGGGTACATGGCATTGACTCTCAATTGCAATATTAACTCCTTATGTTCAAGAAAGAAATCTACTAGCCCTCCTCTGTTGTTGTTGTCCACCTGGTCAATGGCTGAAAATTTAAAAAAGAGACCAGGAAAATCCTTGAGGTGTTTTGCCAAGGCATTATTGAGATTCCCCTTTTGGATGTCATATACATGTTGGTAAATACATTTCCTAAACATGTTGATGGTCTTGCCTACATAAAAGCTACCACAACACTGGCACACAGCTGTATATATGTGGTTTTGATGAATGCTGCTGTAACTTGATCTAGGGTGATTAAAAGCAGGATAGTAAAGGGAAAAATTGGAAATAAGTGCCTGGAAGGGTATTAGCTTTTGTCTCTGGGTTAGAGTGGGATATGAAATTGCTGGAACCTGTGTTCTGAGAGACTGCCTTACAGATTATCTGCAAATATACAGAGCTGAGTATATATATATTTTTGTTATAGAGTTTGTTAATTGTTGCTTAGATCTCTGTGTTGAAACTGTTGTCTCACTCTTCTGAGAGACTGATCGGCAAATATACAGAGCTGAAAATATTTTTTTGGTTTTAAAGTTTGTACTGTTAGTTGTTGCTTAGATCTCTGTTGAAACTGTCCCACCCCCATTTCCTGCCATGTCTTCAGTTGGTATAGTAACAGCTGCATTCAAATTGCTGGAACCTGTGTTCTGAGAGACTTCCTTACAGATTATCTGCAAATATACAGAGCTGAGTATATTTTTTTTGGTTATAGAGTTTGTTAATCCTAATAAACTCTGTCTGCACTTTCTTTTAGTCCTTTTTAATTTAATTGCATTTTTTAAACTGTGTTTGGTCTAATATTGCTGCGTGCTCGTGTGCTAGCTTGCAGTGCATGTGAATTGTTTTTACTACTGTTTTTGCTACTTTTCTGTAACAAAAAAAAAAACTATAAGCCTGTTTCCTACCTTTCCTGTAACTAGGGTTCCAGATACAGATTTGCTGTATCCAGGACTGTATGTAAGCTTCTGAGCCCCCCAAGCCTTTCTGTGTTGGAGGGAAGCCTTCTAGCTTATCAGTGGGAGTGGTAGGCACTAGGTAACCTGTCTACCACATAAGGAGTTGTTCTGGCCCAGAAATTGTAGTTATTGGCTGTTTGGGCAATCTTCCATCTCTCTCAACTTTCTGATTTGAAAGCCTGCATTTCCACTTGTTTCTGTCCTGTAACTCGTCTAGTACAGATACAGATTTTTAGTTTTAGCACTTAAATTTGCTTATTCATGCTCAGCACTTGTTCAGAATTTGTAAGCACTAAATAAGCTACTAATTACTATAGCACTCAATCTTTCTCATTATCTAGAGGAAAACAGTTTTTGTACTTACTTTCCTGACTTGCTTAGAGAAAAACAGCTCTTGTACTCACTTTCTTCACTTATCTAGAGGAAAATAGTTTTTTTATTCAGTCATGTCCAAGGGTCAGCTGTCATTGTTCTCTCCTGTCTATCTGATGAATCTGGGCATCTTGAGGCAATGTAGAAATTGCCTCACGTTCACAGACAACCCTCTCCCCCTACCACCCGACACTACAACCTGTGGGAGATGCACTTATCTAGCCAAACTGGAGGTAAAGCTCTCTCCAGCCAAGACTGAACTTGACAGTCATGAGGAGAAGATAAACATTTGCACCACACCACACTTATCGCATAGCCTCACTAAATCTACACCACCAAAATCCACACATAGTAACACAAAAACATTCGCGGAGGCTCTCAATAATAATCTGTCTAAGCAACAGAGACCTCCAAAGCAGGAACGCAAGCAACCTCCATCCCACAACACAACCCAAATGACACATAGCCCACAGACTCAGTGTGCCACTCAACCACAGCTAATAAGGCAAAACAACGTACCCAACACACTAGTCATAGGTGACTCTATAGTCAGGCACACTGATGTCCCACTCACCAGGCTAGACAAGGAGAATGTTACTGTCAGCTGATCCGCCACATAACCCATGCACTCACGTCACTCCACAACAAGTGCAAATATGACTCTGTCATTGTCCATGTTGATGTGAATGACCTGGGATGTACCTCCCTGGACTACATGAAAAGAGACATGGAAGAGCTCTTCGATCTTGTAGCCCAGGCAGGTATGACCCTAGCCCTGAGTAGCATTCTGCCATCGCCCAGAATGATACCGCAATACAAGGACAAAATTATTGACTTCAACAATTGGCTAATCTTCTGGTGTCATTCTAAGGGGATCCAGTATCTGTCTGCTTGGGATGACATGGTCGACATACCACAATGCTTTGCCACAGATGGCCTGCGCCTGTCACCCCTGGGATTCCAGATACTGGCTAAGGCTCTTGCTGCCCCTGTAGTGCCTTTTTTAGGCAGGGTGCAAATAACAAATTCACTACCATAACAGGAACAGGAAAGCAAAAACTGAGGGTAATGCTACTCAATGCTAGAAGTTTAAATCTCAAAATGCACTCACTCGAGGCACTCCTTAAAATGGAGAACATCAATATCTGTGCAGTGACTGAGACCTGGTTCAAGGCTTCAGAGAGCACCCCTGCACTACCAGGCTATAACTCATACCACACTTTTCGGCCATGTAACCTGGACCGAAACACCAAAGGCAGAGGTGTGTCCATATTCATTAAGGATATCCACATCTCCAGGCTAGTTGCTCAGTATAATGCATCCGAGGTTATCCAAGTGCAACTTACTCTGGGCAAAACTGCAATCCAAATTGTAGCTTTCTACAGATCCCCCACCATGCCCCAGGATTCCCACTCCTCTTTTCTTGATGCACTGGAAAATATTAAGGTTCAACCAAACACCCTAATAATGGGTGACTTCAACTACCCCACCACTAATTGGGAAAACTACTCGTGTACCAACTCCTTAGCTCAATGTTTTCTGGAATTCATAAACTCCAATGCCCTAGATCAACTTATTCACACCCCCACCAGGGGCAACAATATCCTGAATCTAGTCATTACCAACATGAGTGACAGGTGTTCCACACCTGAAGTCAACGCCTAATTGGTCCGCTCCGACCATAAGCTAATTACCCTAGATATCCACATCCTGCCTCCACCCCCCATTAAGGAAACCATAGTAAAATATTTCTCCAAAGCCAACTTCATGCTTCTTAAGACAGAAGTAGTGAACTTCATGACACCCATGCAGATGGACAATACAGTTACAACTGCTGAATCCTACACAATTGCACTTTATAAGCACTTACATGAGTGCATGGATCATGCTATCCCAAACAGAACCAAGACGCTATCCTCCAAAGAAAGGAAGCCAATCTGGTGGTTGCCTGCCATAAATGAACTGTACAACAGAAGGAAGAAACTCTTGCAAAAGAGAGTAAAATTCCATGAGTGGAGGAGCTCCATGGTCAGCCTCAGTAAGAAGCTGCGATCCCTTATAAAATCCTCCAAAGCTAGTTACGAAAAACAAAATTGCAACTGATTCTAAAGACAACCACAAAGCATTCTATAGCTATGTCAAGAATCTCAATGGCAACACTCAGATCTGCTTTGAGTTACAGCACAATGGCACTAAATATACAGACCCAACTGATATTGCCAACATCCTGGCAGATAGTTTCAGTGCTAACTTTACCCCCCCTCTCACCCCCTAAAGAGCCCATCTCTATACCAGAAGAACGCAAAGTTCCTGTAATCACGGCTGCACAGGTAAAAACCACACTCTCCAAAGCCAGGAACACAGCATCCATGGGACCAGACAACATCCCAGGCTGTGTTCTACACGAACTACAGAACGAACTGGCACCCCACCTAAGTACCATGTTCAGTCATAGTCTCACCTCAGGCTTTGTGCCTGCTGAATGGTGCACAGCAACAGTTATCCCACTCCACAAGGGGGGAGCCACCACGGACCCCGGGAACTACCACCCCATTAACCTGACGAGCCTGGTCTGCAAGGCCATGGAACGTATCATCATGGAACTTATAAACAAAGATATTGGTAATCTCCAAACTCTGGATCCCACCCAGTTCGGGTTTGTAAAAGGCAGATCATGTCTCCTAAACCTGATAGACTTCTTTGAAGCAGTCACCAAAGCCGTAGACAAGGGTAAGGTGGTTCACACAGCCTATCTAGATCTTGCCAAGGCTTTTGACACCATCCCAGACTCTGGAATTATAGATAAACTCACTAAACTAGGTATAAATCCCTATGTCACAAGATGGGTTGCCAACTGGCTCACTGACAGAATCCACAATGTGAAAATAGCAGACTTCAAATCCGACTTCAGACCAGTGACAAGTGGAGTACCACAGGGTTCAGTCCTGGGTCCTCTCCTGTTTGGTATCTACTTCTCTGAAGTACAGGCTAACACAGAAGGTCTTTGGCTAATGAAGTTCGCAGATGACTGCAAACTAGGAGCCATAATCGAAACTCCTAATGATGTGGACATCCTACAAAAGGGCCTTACTGAGACAGATGCCTGGTGTCAAAGCCATGGCCTCAAGCTCAATGCCAAAAAGTGCATTGTCATCCCCTTTGGTAAAAACTCTGTACCCATGAACTACAACATAGGCGGTAGTATACTTAACATTGAAAGTGTGATAAGAGACCTTGGGACACAGGTAGACAGTAGTCTCTCCTTTGATAATCACATCGCCACAGTAGTCAGGAAATCCTTCTACATGGCACACCTCATCACAAAAGGTTTCTCATCCAGAACAAAAGAGGTCATTGTTCCCCTCTACTCATCACTCATTAGACCCATTATAGAGTACAATGCCCCTTTTGGTATGTACCTCGCAAGACATCTACAACAACTGGAAAGGCCGCAGAAATACGTCACAAAGAAGATTACCAGCCTCAAACAGATGCCATACGCAGACAGTCTCAAAAAACTCCAGCTTTACTCCGTGGCATATTGCCTACTCAGAGGTGATCTCTGCCTAACATACAAAGCTATGTCAAACCCAGAGCTGTTGGACATGCTCCACTTAAAGAAATCCCAATCCCTCCGAGCTACACGCTCTAGGGACCTAAACCTTGTCACCACATTAAATAGAACATGCTGGAAGGAAAGATTCCTGTCCCAGAGAATTCCCATACTCTGGAATAAACTACCTATCTATATCAAACAAAGCTCCTCATTAGCACTCTTCAAGAAAAATATTGATGATTGGATGGGAAATAGGAAATTCACCCTGGGGATCACCTCTGTGGCTCTGCTCGACAGTGGCACAGGAAAATAATTTTCTTGGGTGGCAAAAGCCAGGGTACCTTTTTGGCTGGGCTTGTATAGGCCCCAGGGCCGATAGCCTAGTACCTACCTATGAACCTGTTACTCTAGACCTTTTCTTTCCTGGTGTTAAATACTTTATATTAATATGTTCAGTTAGCTTTAATACTGTATCTTTATTGCATGTGTATATGTTACTTATCTTAAACAGAAAATAGCATTGTTGGATATTTCAGCTTGTGATTTTTGATTGTTGTCTGTATCTGTACTCTTATATCTTGTGATATTTGTATTTTGAAGCTTTCCTCCTCGAGTCTCTGCTGAAAAAGGGCTACTTAGAAGCCAGTCGGACTAACACAGTTATATGCTAAAATAAATAAATAAATACTGTTTTGTTGTTTAAGCTCCTAGCAATGAGCAGAACAATTCTCTTATTATTTGAATTGGAATTTACTAGCTGGGTATATTTATAAGTTGAGGATTATCTAAAAATGAGTAAGCAAAAGTTGTAGAAGAACATCTTTAAGCTTACACTACTTGGTATTGCCAGACAATCTCCACTCCAAGTATTGACCAAGCTTAGTCTAGCTTAACTTTCCAGATCAAATGAGATGGGATGCATTCCAAATAGAAGGCAATAGGCAGTACTTCTGCAAAATACTGCAAGCTGAATGTGATTTTTAGGTCCAGGTCATTCTTTTGTGCCATTGTGATTTCTATGCGGACTGCCCAATTGGATAACCTTGGGACTCTGTCCTGAAGGTAATACAGATGGAACTCCCAATGTCAGATATGAAATTTACATATGTATCGTAATTGATCTGTATTGGCAGACTGTCTCCCCCAGTCCCCTATCTTACTTAGTCTGTACTGGCCCTGGAAGATTGTGATGACTGATGTGTTTTTTTTTTAGTTTTAGTTGTTGTTCAATCTTAGTGCATGTCTGCAGAGATCCAGGGAAGGCTTCAAGTGTGCACAGCCTTCTGGTTAGAGGGGAGGGGCCATGGTAACCTGGAAAAGTTTTAGATGCCTGGATAATTCCTGCCTACCGTTGCCCTGAAGGTAATACATGTGGAATTGCCAACACAGATCTGTCATTACAGTCATAACAATACGTATATAACTTTAATTGTTGTTTGACACACAACTTCCCATGTCTCATGCACAGGATTTGTGCACGCAGTACCTCTTAAACTTCCTTCAACTTCATGAAACAGATTTTCCCCCACATCATCAACATCTTTTGGAGACTATGGATTTGTTTATGGCATTTGATTATTGGACTACACTACTACTCCATGATATTTCACTCTGCATTTCCTTGACCTATGTTTATTCTCTTGTCCTGTTGTGTAATCCAACAGCTGTTGTGTAATGTTTTTTAAATACATAATTTGATAATTAGGTAAATGCACTGGTCTTTTCTGATCCATGACCCAACCTGTTTTAATGTAGTAAATCATAATATCTTTTTAGGAATTTGGATAAACCTAAGTACCAGGAGAAAAAACATACACATACTTTTCAGCTGCTTTTACAGTATTTGTGTTTCCTCCTCCCACTCTATCACTCCATCTTGGTTTTTCCACTACTTTTTCTCTAACGTGTTCAATTGCGTCTTCTCTGCTGCATTTATTACTGCTTGTTTTATCCTATTTACATTTTAAGTGTTATTCTAAGCCTGTTAGTTTTGGTTTAAGCACTTGGGCTTTAGGCCTACCCCTTAGCTCTCCCTGGCCTCTCTCCCTCAGATTCTGACAAATATGGATGGACAATTTCCTATGGTTTCTCCTGCCAGCCTGGTTGATATGGGCATCCTGAGACAGTGTAGCAACTGCCTCATGTACACGGACAACCATCTACTACTACCACCACCTTAGGATCACAATTTGTGAGAGATGCAATTACATAAAGAAGCTACAATCTGTGCTCTGTTCCTCACAAGCCAGTATATCTGGCACTGAGAAGGTTGTCAACACAATCACTACACCTCAAACACCACCCACAACTACACAACACACACCCACATATGCAGAGGTTCTCAACAAAAACAAACCCAAACAAAGGAGACCTGAGAGGCAAAAACACATGAGAGCTCCACAACCCTCCATGCCACATGCCATGCATAGTCCAGACACCATTGTCTCACAACCGCTAAGGCCTAACCATAAACCCAACATATAAGTCATAGGAGACTCCATTGTAAGATGTGCCTCCCACCAGTCTGGATAAAGAGAAAGTCACGGTTAGTTGTTTGTCAGGTGCCAGAATCCACCATATCACACAAGCACTTAAGTCTTTCAACAACAAGTACTGTTATGACTCTGTCGTAGTCCATGTTGGCTTGAACGACGTGAGATGTACCTCCCTGGACTATATGAAAAGAGACATGATTGAGCTCACTGAATATGTGTCCCAGGCAGGTATGACCCTAGACTCAAGCAGCATTCTACCATCACCCAGAATGATGTCTCAATACAAACAGAAAATGACTGACTTTAACAATTGGCTTAATTTCAAGCGTCATTCCAGGGGGATCCAGTGCCTGACAGCCTGGGAGGATATAATAGACAGACCACAATGCTTTGCTAGAGATGGACAACATCTGTCTCACTTGAGCTTCAGGCTTCTGGCAAAGGCCCTTGCCTTCGCCATAGTGCCTTTTTTAGGAAAAGTCCTGAGTTTGATACTACCAACATAAAAATCTCAACAAAATGCAAATTAAAGGTCATGCTGCTAAATGCTAGGAGTCTAAACATGAAACTGCGCTCATTGCAAGCATTCTTAACCCTGGAAGATGCTGACATTTGTGCAGTCACAGAAACCTGGTTCAAAGCTGTGGAGAGCACCCCACCCTTACCTGGTTACTCATCCTATCATACATTCAGACCCCAAAATGTGGGCAGCAAAGCCAAAGGAGGTGGAGTTTCAATATATATTAAAGACACATACACCTCCAGGCTGGTCAAACTTTATGATGCACAGGAGACACTCCAGGTGCAGTTAACCGTTGACAAGACCCCTATTGAAATTATAGCTAGCTACACCCCCCCACATTTGACTCAAGATGCCCACTCCACCTATCTGGACCTCTTCCATATCTATCAAGATTCAACCCTTTACCCTAATCTTGAGTGACTTTAATTACCCAACCATAGATTCCTTGATTTGATCAATGCAAATGCCTTGGAACAGCTAGTTGATACCCCCAGAAGAGGTGATAATATCTTGGACTTGGCATTAACCAATATGAGTAACCACTGCAGCACCCCTACGGTATCATCCTCCCTGGTAAGATCCGAGCATAAAGTAGTCACTTTCGAAGTCACCATCTTCCTTGACCTCCCTATAGCTAGGGTCAAACAAAAAAACTTCTCCAAAGCTAATTATAGCCTTCTGAGGGATGGTATAAACAGTGTCACAGCCCTCTCCTCCCACTGTAGGAACTGGTACCAATGTCCTAATCTATACCAAAATACTATACGAGCATTTATATAGATGCATGGATCAGGAATACCTGACAGGACAAAATCATCCTCTGCATGGAAGAGTAAACCTGTCTGCTGGACATCTGCAATAAATAAACTATATAAAACAAAAGGAACAAATTGCTGTCCAGGACCAAGAAGGAGCAGGTGCCCAATTGGAAGCAATCTCCTTAGCCTGAGCAAGAAAATAAGAGCACTAGTGAAGTCCTCTAAAGCCAACTTTGAGTCCAAATTGACCACATCTACTAGAGACAGTCATAGGGCCTTCTTCACGTATGTCTGCAGGAAGCACCCAGATCTGGTCAAGGACACCACATACACAAACGCTGTAGATATAGCCAGTCTACTGGCTGACAGATTCAGTGAAAACTTCTCCCCTCTGTCTCCCCATCAGTAAATCAGGACATCCCTAGTACCTGCTCTCCACCCCTTATCTCTAGGGAGCAGGTCATCACTGCCCTCTCAAAGGCAAAAAAATACAGTCTCCATGGGACCCGATCACATCCTAGGCTGCATCCTACATGAACTCAGGCTTGAACTTGCAGCACCATTAGGCACCCTATTCAGCCAAAGCCTGAGGACTGGCTTTGTCCCAGCCAAGTGGAGGACAGCCACTGTCATTCCTTTACACAAAGGTGGAGTGTCCACCTATCCAGGAAGTTATAGACCCATTAGCCTAACTAGCCTGATTTACAACGCCATGTGATGGATTATCATGGGCCTCACTAACAGGGACATTGGCAACCTCCAAACACTTGACCCCATACAGTTTGGCTTTGTCAAGGGGAGGTCACGTCTGTTAAATCTGGTCGACTTCTTTGAGATAGTCACCAAAGCCATGGATGAAGGAAAGACGGTGCACACCACCTACCTTGACCTAGCCAAAGTCGTCAACACTATTCCCCACTCGGGCATAGTAGATAAACTATCTCAACTAGGCATCAATCCATATGTTACCAGAAGGGTAGCAAACTGGCTCACTGATAGAACCCACCTAATCAAAATAGGGGAAGCCACCTCAAGCAGTAGACCCATAATGAGCAGCGTACCCAAGGATCAGTCTTGGGGCATCTGTTATTCAGGATATACAGTGGGCTATGGCTGACCAAGTTTGCAGATGATTGCAAGCTGGGTGCAGTCATCAATTCCCCAAGTGATGTGGAAGTCCTCCAAGTGGGTCTCACCCAAACAAATGACTGGTGCCAGAAACATGGCCTCAAGCTGAATGCCAAAAAAATGCATCATCACCCCCTTTGGGGAGAGTGACATTCCCAGATATTATCACATTAATAATAATGTCTTAAGTACACAATCAGTAGTAAGGGATTTGGCCACCCAGTTTGATAGCAACCTGACTTTTGACCACCATGTTGCTTCCATTATATGGAAAGCTTTCTACATGGCCCACCTCATAAGTAAGGGTATCTCATCCAGGAACAAAGAGATCATAAAATCCCTGCATTCTTCCCTTATAAGGCCAGTTATTGAGTACAATGCCCCTTTCGGCATGTACCTCGCGAAGTACATGCAGCAGCTGAAGAGACCACAGAGGTTCTCACCAGGAGAATCCAGGGCATCAAATAATTACCCTACACAAATAGGCTAAAAGCTCTTTCCCTCTACTCAGTTTCATACAGACTCCTCAGAGGTGACCTCTGTATGTCATACAAAGCAATCTCAGACCCTGCCTTGATGGGACTACTGCATATCCGCAAGTCAAGCTCCACTCGAGTAAACCCGCATGCACGACCTCAACCTGGTTTATGATATCAGTAGGACTTGTTGGCAGGACAGATTTGTGTCCCAGAGATGACTCCATCTGTGGAATAAACTCCCTCTCCACATCAAGCAGAGTGCCTCATTATCCCTTTTTAGGCACAACCTGGATAACTGAATGGGAAACAGAAAATACACCACTGGGATTCCACCTGTGTCCCTGCTGGACAGGGGCTTTCGGTGCTGACTTGTCTAAACATGTGCTAAACTCTTGGCTAGGCTTATAAGGGCCTCAGGGCCAATAGCCTAGTAACCTCCTATGATCCTACATGGGACAACATGCAAACTCCATATATGCAGGGCTGAACCCAGGATCCTGAAGGTGTGAGTTAGAGATCTTAGTTTCATCATGCTACCCATAAAATATTGCATATATTTTTCTTTGTCAAAGTACTTTCTGTCATTATGTTCTAAGTCTTCCAATGCAATGTTATATGTTCATTTATATTTTTCTTACTCTGCTTTTATCACATCATGTAAAAACATTTTTTATATTTTTCCTAAAATATCTTCCACCATTCAAACCAGTTTTTATAAAATGTTCTCATAGTAAACTGATCTTTCCTTAACTATTACTAACCTATTTCCTTAATCACATGCTTCCTCATTTGTCCTTTTTATCCCTTTGCCTATATTTATATATTCCTTGTTTTCCTTTATCTCAAGCCATACTGCAAGATGACTACAAAATCCTGTTTTAACGACCTCCCCTTTTCCTATAAATAAACCTTCTGACACTATAAAATAATCTTCATTTCTATAGTACCCCTTTTGTAAGTCCATGAATTTTTGTCCCAGAGTTTTAACGTACCACATCTTATAACTTCTGACATTTTTCTTACATCATTACATCATTTCCTTTCTTTTTACACTTGCTCTTAAATCACAATTAAAGTCTCCAGTTATTATAATATTCATATTTATTACTACTTAATCTAAAATCAATGAAATAAGTTTGTTCCTTTCTTTATAATTAGTATAAGCATATAATGTTATAAATCTACAATGGTTAATTTTCCCATTTTTGCTAAAGTTAGATCCAATATCTTTACTGTATTTGTACAGAATATGGATAATCCAGAACATCTCTCATTTCCAAATTCAAGATTATCTTTCTTCCCCATAGTTTCTCTGTTTGTAATCTTTCTTCACTTGTAAAAATATTGTCTTCTGATCTAATTACATCTACACCACATGTATTACACCCCTCCAAAATCCCTATTATTCTTACTGTATTCTTAATACTATTCACATTTGCATAAAGCACTCCAAAATTATCATTTTCCCTTTTCCTTAGATTTGCGGTTTCTTAAATTCATATTTAATTACTAGTCTAGCTTTCTTAATGGGCCATTCTAAGCCTAGCCAATTTCCCTCCCAAAGGTGAGAATCAAATACTGTATCGTAAGTCTGTGAGTCAAACACCTGAACCATTATACCAACCCACAGCCATTAGCCATATATATTCCTTTTCACCCATTCCTTTCTTTTATACTTATCCCTTTAAATTTTCTTTTTCTCTATTTTACCCTTTTACCAATATAATTATTTTTTTTCTTTTACTATCTCCCAGTTTATGCTTTCTTCATCACTTATTTCAGAGCCTTATTCTGTCTTCTTTGTTTTTTTTTTTTCTCATCTGATTAGGTTCATAGGTGTGTACTAGGCTAATGGCCCTGTAGCCTTTACAAGCTTAGCCCATATCATTACTTTGGCATACTGCCACCCGACCTTAGTTTCCAGTGCCTCTGTCGAGTAGAGCCACTGGAGTGATCCCAGTGGTGAATTTTCGGTTTACCGTTGAAACATTGAAAGTCAGCTTTATGAACAGCTAGTTGGGTGAACCGTAAAGCCAAATCCAGACTGTCAAACCAAACATCTCTGAATTTCGAAACTCAGCAAATCAAACAGCAGATTCGCTGAGTTTCTAATTCAGATGTCGAACATACACTTGTAATGCAGGGGGGCACCCCCCCTGCACCCCCCACGCACCCCCTACTTTATTATTCTAACTCCGAGGTCACACTACAGTGGGGAAGGGATCCATTTCCTGATCCCCACTATAGTGCACTCCGACCCACAATGCCGAATCTGCAATGAGCGAATGTCAGTGTGCATTTGCTCATTGCACATTCGATGCATTTTTTTCAGCTAACTGTGAACTTGAAAACGTACTTTTGTGCAACTGTCTTTCGACAAGATTTCTCTTGAAGAGGGCCAGTGAGGTGCTCTGACATGTATGGGAAGTCTATTCCATAGCATGGGCAGTCTCTGAGTTATGAACTGTCCCTCCAGCACGTTCTGTTGATTGTGGTAATGAGGTTGAGGTCTCTGCAGCATGTGGTACAGAGGGATTGGGATTTCTTTAGATGTAGCATTTCTAACAGAGCTGGGGCAGACATGGCTTTGTAAGTCAAGCAGAGATCTTCTGTAAGTAGGCGATATGAGACAGAGAATAGTTGGAGTTTTTTGAGTCTGTCCATATAGGACAAGTGTTTAACGCCTAGGATCCTCTTTGTGAGATACTTTTCCGGCCTCCCCAGTTGTTGCAGGTGTCTAGGTACATGCCAAATGGGGCATTGTATTCTATGATTGGCCTAATGAGGGAAGAGTAGAGGGAGACAGTGACCTCTTTCTTTCTGAACTCAAAAGTGATGTGCCAAATAGAAGGACTTTCTGACCACAGTGGCAGTGTTGTGGTCAAAAGAGAGGTTGCTTTCAACCTGTGTTCCCAGATTTGTTATAATGCCTTCTGTGTTCAGTGGACTACCATCGATGTGGTAGTTCATGGGAACTGGATTTTTCCCAAAGGGGATGACAAGACATTTTTTTGGCATTGAGCTTAAGGCCATGGTTCTGACACCAGTCGTTGGTCTCAGTGAGGCCTTTCTGTAGGATGTCAACATCACTCGGAGGGTTAATAACGGCTCCCAACTTGCAATCATCTGCAAACTTTGTCAGCCAGAGTCCCTTCATGTTGGACTGGACTTCTGAGATGTAGATACCAAACAGGAGAGGACCCAAGATCGATCCCTGTGGGACTCCACTCGTGACTGGTCGGCAGTCTGACTTGGAGTCAGCTACTTTCACACTGTGGGTTTTATCTGTGAGCCAGTTTGCAACCCACCTAGTGATGTAGGGGTTGATGCCTAGCTTAGTGAGTTTTTCTGTGATTCCTGAGTGGGGAATGGTATCAAAGGCCTTGGCCAGATCAAGGCAGGCTGTATGAACCACCTTGCCTTCATCCACAGCTCTGGTGACTGACTCAAAGAAGTTGACCAAGTTGAGTAGGCATGATCTACCCTTGACAAAACCAAACTGTGTGTGATCTAGAGTTTGGAAATTCCCTATATCCTTGTTTATTAGGTCCATGATTTTTCTTCCCTTTGTTCATTTTCTTCTCTCTCCTTTTTTCTTTTCCTTATTCTTTGGTTCATGTTTACAATCCATAAATAAATGCTCAGTTTTGTTATATTTATAGCTTTTAATTTCAAGGGTTTTTGTATCATGTCCCATTTCTCTTCTGTTACTTATCAAATGTCCTCCTTTTCCACATAAACATGTTGTGGGTTGTCCACAGTATTTCACAACACCCCTATTCCCACCATATTTATCTTGCTTGGTATATGTGTATCGTTTTCTTTTTCTAATTTTTAACACAGTTTTACAATCCGATCTGCCAGGGCATAAACCCCTTTTATCATAAACGTTTGCAATGTCAAGTACTACTTTACATAAAGTTTTCAAATATCCTTTCAAAGTCTCTTTCCAACTCTGAAATTGAACCTGAATTTTTTTTTGTTTCCCTGTTTAATGCTTTTATCACACAAATATTCCATGGGTTACATTCTTTTTTCCATGTTCTCCAAGAAAATTTTCCATTGAAAAAAACAATCTCAAATATGTCTCTTTCATAATAAGAATAAATGGTTTTACCTTGTGCTTTTAATCCCAAAGGAGCTATTACATTGTCCCACAGTTCATACCTGTCCATTTCTTTGTCTTCTTTTGAATTCTTACCAAACACTTCTGTTTTTCATTTTCTTATGCCTTTTCCTTTTCTGCTACTCCCCTTTTGCCTTCTTTTACTTTCTCTGCATATGTTTTCTTTGTCATCTCACCACTATTCTTCAGGATTGTCTCTATATCCTCCTTTTGTATTTTCTCCATAATGTCCCCCCAGGAAACATCTTTTTCATTTTCTGGCTCACTCTGCATTACCATTTCTTTTAAGTAAATTATACCACAATCCTCCTGACTGGAGGATTGTAATTATACAACCATCATTTGCCCACTCATCTCTATCAAACGGATTTCTTTGAAATATCTCCTTAGAATTTTGCATGCATTCTTCAGTTTTAATATTGGCTTTTCCCTCCATTTCTCTCACCCACTCCATTATCTCCTTCTCTGTCCATCTGCCTCCCAGTTTTTCCAGGGCACCTCTATGCCTGGAATGGAAACAGGAAGTGCTCATACAAAATGGGTCCCACTCGCAGCAAAGACAAGTGTGGGATGATCCCTGATGCCATGGCCAAATAACTTCTAGGAGTACATGTACCATCTTGAGTCTCCCTTGAAAGTAGGTCAGTCACCTAGTGGGACTAACCTGGTCAACAAAGGATAAATAAAATAAAGATAAAAATAAAATAAACCTCTCCCCAACAAGAAATTAAGTGGGGAGCTGCTGTTAAGTTTTTGTGTCAGTGATTGTTCTGCAGCATACCTCTCAACTGTCCAGATTTTTGCCACATATTTTTGGTCTGTTTCTGTTAAATGTGTGGTTTTCTGGCAAATCATTGAGGAATGTAATTAGTAAAATAATGACAGACATACGAATTTCAGACTTCATATTCTTCAGAAAATACACGCTAATGCTAAACCTCCTATTTTAGTAACTGTCTAAGTTTATCATAGCAGTATTTAAAATATGTCTCTGATTTTGTGCCTTTGTGCTCCACTACTTTTGGCTTTGTCCTGAATTCTTGCACTAAGCTGTTGAAAGCTGTGATGTGAAGTAGTTAACTTCATTTGATCAGCAACCTGTGGGTATCGGATCCGATTCGGCAGCTTTCCTAGCAAAAGATCCGAGCTCCAAGCTCCAAGCTCCTCCCCTACCCATAATGCCCTACTACCTCCCTCTAGTCCTCAGATCTCATTTGCTGCAGCTTCTTGAAGCATCTGAGAATGAGCTCCTACCGTTGGGTTTCATGAGGTAAAGTAGAATATTTAATTTTTTTTTTCTTTTAAAATCTCTCTAATCTTTATGTGTGTGGTTCCCTTCTCTCCCTTGATCTATTTGGGTAGTTTTCTCGTTAGTGTAGTGTAGATTTTAATTTCCCTCCCCCCTTCTGTCTGTGTGTGAAGGTGTGTGTGTGTGGGCTTGTTTCTTTCAAAATGTCTGAAGGCCCAAAAGCAATTTTTTCTAAATGCTCTGAGTGTGGCCATAAGCTTTCCCCAGCGGATAGCCACACTTGGTGCGTTATTTGCCTGGGCGTGGACCACCTTTCATCAGGCTGCACTATCTGTGCAGCCTTCAACCCCAGGGCTTTGAGGGATAGGTGGACTAAGCTAGTCCTTGCGGGCCTTTTGCCCCCGATTCGGCTTCGTTCTCCTCCCTCTCTGTGGCACTAGCCGCGGCTGCAGCTGCCCCACCGATCGTTCCCGCTCCCCAGACCAGGATTCAAACTCCCTCTTTGGCTCAGGAGGAAAGGGACACCAGGAAAAAGGATAGGAAGGACAAGGAGCATGATAGGGGCAGGTATCGTAGCCACAAGAGGCGGGCCGATTCAGCACCCTCGCCCCACCGTCTAAGCAGCTAGCCTCCCCCCTTAAGGTCTCTGGGTCTTCCCCTTCCAGACTTCATTGTCCATGTTTCTCCCCAGAGCCACTGGAGGAGACCCAGTCACCGTTGAGGTCTTCCAGGCGGCCTTCCTGGCCAGCCTCGGCAGCCTCATCTAGGTCAACAAGAAGTTTATCCGACGCGGACATGGACCGGATGATGTGTCGATTTCTTCAGGCCCAGCTGCAGATGGGAGTGCTCTTGCCTTCCCCCCTCCAGGGGGGGAGCTCGACCCCATTTTTCACCCCCATTGCTTCTTCTCCGACCCACTATCGAGGTTCGGAGCTGTCGGATCCGAGTAGCTTTGGAGCCGGGGTGGCTTCAGCGCCGACAGTGTTTCCTTCTTCGGCTCCGACTGCACCTTTGAGTTTGTCGGATCCATTTTCGGATCTGAGCTCTCGGGGCCGTGGGATGAGTGTTGGATCCGGAGGGGTCAGTGTGCCTTTGGCTCCGTTGAGGTCGGATCACACTGTCCTTTCGGATCCAATCGGGTCATCTCCAGCACCGATCCACATGCCAGATCCGAGGGGGCTGCTTTCAGATCCTAGGGAAAGCAGCTCACCCTCGGCATTCGACGTCGTGGAGAGGGTCTTTTTGAGGGATTCGAGGCCTCAGGCTCTTGCTATGGATCCACCTGCCATTCCCTCTCAGACGGGCCTGTCTTCCATCATCCGGCCCCAGGGACAGCCTGTGCCTATGTCCCAGATGGTTCCCGTAGAGGAACAGGACATTGTTGGTGAGCCCTCCTCGGACAGCCCCCCCGAGGATGTCCCTCACAAACGAAAGTGCAAGAGGAGGCACTTGGACTCACCTGAGTCCCTCACAGAAGACACGGACTTGGAGGAAGGGGAAGGTTTCCCCCAGGTCACCCCCCCGAGGACGTCTCATTTGGAGACATTATTTAAATGCTTCATATTAGAGGGGTGTGGTCAGCCCAAAAGCCTTCCTTGGATGGATCTGTGTTTCTGGAGGCGTTTGCAGGCTCATCTACCTCTTGGGTATCCCCTCCCGCCGATCCCTTGGTGGACCTCATAACTACCAGGGCATGGAAGGAGCCAGACACTGTGGAGCCAATACCCAAAAGACTGGACAGGATTCTCAGCCCCCCACCCCCAAAGACAGGACAGTTTGGAGCAAAGTTGCCATGGTAGATGCCATGATGGTGGTGGCTACCACGAAGAAGGAATTGGCACAGGAGAGTTCCTTGGTACATCCTCCAGACAAGGAGTCTCAGACGATGGACCGCCATGGAAAGCGGATGTTCACTTCAACGACCTTCTCTGTCAGGTTGCTGAACTATATGGCACACGTGATTTGACTGCAGTGGGACCTAATCAAAGAGTACGCTGGGTCACCCCCAGAGTCCATGTTGGCCGAGGACAAACGGACCTTCTCAGCGCAAATGGCCACTCTTAAGTATATCACAAACGCCTCTATGCGGCTTCTCTCCGATGCCACAGAGGGAGCGGCTATAGCCAGCGGAGCAGGCGTTGTCTTACGACGACAGGCCTGGCTCCGTCTCTGCGAATTTGCAGAACCCTTCAAGGCATCCTTTGCGAATGCCACCTTTGACGGTTCTACGCTTTTTGGCAAAACCATCTGCGATATGCTACTCCAGAGTGAGAAAGATGGAAAAATGTTGTCTGCCGTCGGGATCCGCTTCTCAGCTCCTCAGCGGTCCTTCTCCAGGAACCAAAGAGGACAGAAGAAGATGTGGATTTAGAAATCCCAACAATCTCATTTCGCTCCGGACCCCTCGTCCTTCAGAGGCAGAGGAGGACAGGGTGAACACTGGCCCAGAGGCAGAGGGGGGCCAAAGAACTTTGGGTTGAGGGAACCCTTTTTCCACTGACCCGTGCAGCAACTCTGAGGTGTTGCCCGACTGCTCCTCTCTGGAGGCAGTCAAGGGAGTCTTCTTGGAGCATCTAGCACATTGGGAGTCCATTACGACAGATCGCTGGGTGCTCCGGATCATATCCAGAGGTTACTCAATTCCATTCCTAAGTTCTCCTCCCCAGTCGGGGTGCCTCCCCGATGTTCCACCCAATCAGAGGGAGGTAGCAGCCTTCGAAATAAAAGAGCTACTAAGAAAAAGAGCCATCCAGCACGTCCCCCAGGTCAATTCGGATCAGACTTTTTAATCCAGGTTCTTTTTGGTGCCAAAAAAGACGGGGGACATGTCCAGTTCTCAACCTGTCCACTCTGAACCTGTCAGTCGCCAAAGAAAAGTTCTGGATGGTCACCATTCAGTCCATTCTCCCACTGTTACAGGAGAATGATTGGATGTGCTCCATAGACCTCAAGGATGCGTACTACCACATTCTAATGGACAGGCGATCCAGGAGGTTTCTCTGCTTTCGGCTGGGAGCCAGCCCTTATCAGTTCAGGGTCCTACCCTTTGGTCTCACCACAGCCCCCAGGGTGTTCACAAAGGTCATGGCAGTTGTAGCGGCCCAACTGAGGCTTCAGGGAATACAGGTCTTTCCTTACCTGGACGACTGGCTCCTAGCCGCCCCCACCAGGCATCTACTATGTTCAGCAAGAGACTATTTCCTACATCTCGCCCATCATTTAGGGATCACGATCAACCACAAGAAATCCTCCCTTCAGCCTACTCAGATCTTGGATTTCATAGGGGCCAGGATAGACACAATTCAGTCCAAAGTCTTTCTGACGTTGGACAGACTCTGCAATCTAAACCTCCATGTTTTGGCTCTTCTACAGTCCTCGGCCCCCTTCAGTGGAGTTAGTCCTGAGAGCTCTGGGGTCCATGGCAGCGGCCATCAACCTGTCACCGCTCGCACATCTGAATATGAGGATTCTCCAGTGGACCTTACAGGTCCAGTGGTCCATCCTACGACATCCCTTGTCTTCTCCTATTCCTGTTTGCAGGGAATCTCTACTCTGGTGGCTCCATTCCAAACACCTCTGGGAAGGGTTCCACTTCTCCATGTTCCCACCCCAAGTCACAGTGACCACGGATGCGTCTCGCCTTGGGTCGGGGGGACATTGCATGGGCAGAACCGTCCAAGGCACGTGGTCTCACGCAGAGACCTTTTTGCATGTCAGTGTTCTGGAGATGAGGGCGGTGCTTCTAGCGTTGCAGGCTGTCCATGCCCTTCTTCCTTTAGGGACTATTGCAATTCAAACAGACTACATGTCAGTGGTCTGGTACATCAACAAGCAAGGGGGAACCAGATCTTACCCACTTTGCCGAGAGGCCATGAGAGTGTGGGAATGGGCAATATCCACCAACCGCTTTCTCATAGCAATGCACATACCGGCTCGGTCAAACATTCTAGCGGACAAGCTGAGTCGAACTATCCTCTCACCCTACGAGTGGTCTCTGAACCCCATAGTAACGAAACAAATCTTCCTCAGATGGGGTCAACCTTGCTGCAATCTGTTTGCGTCGCCTTCGAACGCAAAGTGCAGTGAGTTTTTCGCTCTAATTCCCCCACCAGGGGAAAACCCCAGAGACGCTCTGGTTCATGCTTGGCCATCCGGTCTTCTTTATGCTTACCCTCCTCTTCCGTTGATGACAAAATTCTTGCAGAAAGCTCGTCGGTTGGGAAGCAGAGTTATCCTCATAGCCCCATTCTAGCCTCGTCAAACCTGGTTCCCAATGCCTGCAGTCTCATCTAGTGCATCCTGTCTGGATCTTAGATCCCCTTCTGGATCTGATTTCTCACCCCTTGGGATTGAAGACCACCGACCTGGACAATCTTAAGCTCTCGGCTTGGTTGATCCAGTTCCCTTAATGGCTAGGACTCCCAGTATCTCATCCTCAGTTAAGGCTATCCTAGTGGCCGCTCATAAGCCTTCTACCAGGAAAGTCGACAAGAGTAAATGGAAATGTTTTTCTATCTGGGTGGAGCATAGGAATTTGGATCCCTTTACGGCTCCTATTCCAGCAGTCCTCGACTTTTTATCCCAAATTTTTCATCAGGGGGCTAGTTCTTCAACTGTTAAAGTTCAGTTGGCAGTAATTTCCTACTTTCACATTGGAAACAATTTTGGGCCCCTAGCTTCCTCTAAGATCTGCAAGACCTTCCTGAAAGGTACCTTTCTTTGAGACCCATGCAGTTCCTCCATGGGATTTAACCCTGGTTCTCCAGGCTCTGACTGGTCCCCCTTTTGAGCCTGCAGCTTCGGTCAACTTAAAGTATGTATCTTGGAAAACTGCCTTCCTGATTGCTATTACCTCAGCTAGAAGGATATCAGAGCTTCAGGCTCTTTGTAGTAAGCCCCCATACATCATTTTTCATAAAGACAGAGTTTCCCTCAGGACTAACTCCTCCTTTCTGCCTAAAGTGGCTTCCGAAGCCAACATCAAACACTCCGTCAACCTGCCTGTCTTCTTTCCTAATTATCACAACAAAGGAGAGTATAGACTTCATTTCCCAGATGTACATAGACAGTTACAATTTTACTTACACAGAATGGCTGTTTTTCGAAAATCGGAACAGCTCTTTGTCTCATTTGCTAAGTCCTGTTTGGGTAAACCAGTGACAAAGGTAGCCTTAGGTGGATTTCCCAATGCATTCTTCTCACATACAGAAGCTCTGGTCGACCTGAACCCCTTCGGGTTCGGGCACATTCTACCCGTTCTGTGGCTACTTCTGCGGCTTTCTGGTCGAGGGTCCCTTTGGATGACATTTGTTCAGCAGCTACTTGGGTTTCCTCTCATACTTTCATTTCTCATTATAAATTGGATCTGATTTCCAGAGGAGGGGCATCTTTTGGCTGTGCAGTGCTTCGGAATATCCTTCCATAAGGACCTCCCAAGTTGTTGATAGCTGGGGACTCTGTCCCACAGGTTGCTGGTCAAATTAAGTTAACTACTTCAGATAAACACCATAACGTTCTATCTGAGTAGGTAACTTCATTTGTTCTGTCCCCTGACCTGTAGTTGAAGGATCATTGTGTTTCACTTCCCAGATGACATCAGGTTAGGATGTTCAGGTGGTTTTTCCTTGTGTTATGGTAGTATTCTGTGATACTATGGCAAATTCGATCTGAGGACTAGAGGGAGGTAGCAGGGCATTGTGGGTAGGGGGAGGAGCTTGATCTTTGGATCCAAATCGGATCCGATACCCACAGGTTGCTGACAAATGAAGTTACTTAGTCAGATGGAACGTTATGGTGAGTCCATAACTTCTTTTTCTACAGCTAGTGTTCTTGGAATAAGTCTTTCATTATCCCAAACCTGAACCTTTTCTAGAATGCAAACTGTGAGTTAATGCTATCAAAGGCTTCAGGGCATTTAGAGACCGCAGACATCTAATATATTTTACAGCTAACACAGCCAAGAAGGGGTGGTAGGAGAAGCAGAAATGATAACCAGGAATTATGTACTGGACATAATACAAAGTCATGGATATAGGAAGTATTTCAGGCTTTTTCTTTTAATTGTATATATTTGTTTTAAGCAGATGAGTGGACTGAACCAAGAAGGCAGTTTTTGAGACATGACTTAGTAATAAAGACATGTACATTAAACAAGAATGCAACACTGAAGTAAAACTCAACACAATTAATAGTGAAAGTGTAGATATTGACCTTAATTGAATACTTTGCAAATACTGAATTAAATTAGAGTGTGGTGACTTAGTTACTATGTTAGAAAAAAGAGCAAGAGCATTCAGGGTATATGGTGGAAAGACTGACATGAAGAAGCGATGGGAGTTGGGAAAGGTGTTATGCAAGAGAAATAAATAAAGAAATTTGAGTAAATAATTAAATTAGATTCCAATCAAGGCATGCTGGTCTAGTCACCCTGTGATCATCCAGAGTGAGTGAAAGCTACATCTGATAAGCATTATAAGTGATGATTGTCTGAGCCAAGACAAAGGTGAGGGAAGTAAGGATTCCACTGCCCACCTTACCAGTAAGAGGCAAGTAAGAATGAGGGTAGCACTACGTATCAACGTAGATGCCCGAAGAGTTGAGATGACTCGTATGAGCCAAGGTGTGGCATTCACTGTTTTTTTTTCCCCAGCAGATTATTCAGATGTGTCTGTTTTGTCAGCACTTCTTCTCACTTAAGTTCCTCTCCACTTTAACCTTGTTGGTCTGCTATTTGTGTACCCTGCCAGCTTATGGTTTGCTATCCCCCTTACAGCTTTCAAGCAAGGTACATGGAAAAAGAACCACCCCTTTTAGCTGCCATTGCTGCTGACAGTGGCTTAGGTTGCTCGAGTGAGCCCTCCCCCCCCACTTGCTGAAGCCTGTCTTGAAGTTGGTCTTGCAATGAGGTGGGCTTGCTGGATATGGTACTGCTTTAGGTCTAAGCCTAAGGATGGCCCCCATCCTGCACATCACCCAACCTTGCTTCTGATGTCCTCAGGCTGTGGCCTCCATTAGAGTCAGCATGCAGTTCTCCCTACTTGTATGCCTTCCCCAAATATTCACCCTTGAGAAGGGGAGGCAGGCATATGCCTCTTCATTATCCCCCCCCCCCCCCCAGCCTAGACAGATGCTGAAGCTGCTAATCTAATTCTGTTTACTTTGGTCATAGTCAGCTTTATCCCTGTGCCAACAATGCTGGCTAACATTTTATACCTTTTGAGGTTAACAAAAAAGGTCTAAAGCATCGAGATGCATTTTTATCCACAAATACCTTGTTGTCTAACACATTGATCATGTATAAAATGACAGTTCATAGGATCACAGGAAGTTACTAGACTATTGGCCCTGAAGCCCTTATAAGCTTAACCAAGAGTTTAGCCCATGTTTAGACAAGTCAGCACCCAAAGCCCCTGTCTAGCAGGGACACAGGTTGAATCCCAGGGGTGTATTTTCTGTTTCCCATCCAGTTATCCAGGTTGTGCTTAAAAAGGGATAGTGAGGTACTCTGCTTGACATGGAGAGGGAGTCTATTCCACAGATGGGGGAGTCTCTGGGACACAAATCTGTCCTGCCAACAAGTCCTATTGATTTCACAGACCAGGTTGAAATTGCGCGTTTGAGTTACTCGAGTGGAGCTTGACTTGCAAATATGCAGCAGTCCCATCAAGGCGGGGTCTGAGATTGCTTTGTATGCCAGACAGAGGTCACCTGGGGCAGATGTTTGAGACCCTGGATTCATCTGGTGAAGAACCTCTGTGGTCTCTCTAGCTGCTGTATGTTGTTTGCGAGGTACATGCCTAAGGGGGCATTGTACTAAATAATTGGCCTTATAAGGGAAGAATACATGGATGTTATAACCTCCTTGTCCCTGAATGAGATACCCTTACTTATGAGGTGGGCAATTTAGAAAGCTTTCCGTGCAATGGAAGCAACATGGTGGTCAAAAGTTAGGTTGCTATCAACCTGGGTGCCCAAACCCCTCACGACTGATTGCATGCTTAGGATGTTATTAATGTGATAATATGTGGGGATGTTACTCTCCCCAAAGGAGATGATTATGCATTTTTTGGCATTCAGCTTGAGGCCATGTTTCTGGCACCAGTCATTTGTTTGGGTGAGACCCTCTGGGAGACATCCACATCACTTGGGGAATTGATGACAGTGTCCAGCTTGCCGTCATCTGCAAACTTGGTCATCCATAGCCCACTGGTTTTGGCGTGCACCTCAGCTGAAGTATATCCAGAATAATAGAGGCCCCAAGACCAGTCCCTGAGGTACGCTGCTCATTACAGGTCTGCTGCTTGCAGTTCAAGGCTGTATTTCACAGGTTGGAGTTTGCAACCCCAGTTACCATTAAGAGTCTTACCTATTACATCCCTATACAAAATGTAATGATTTCAAGATTATAATGCTGCTGGTTAAGTATTAGTCTGTCAGCTGAACTGCATGCTAGCCAGTGACATGTCATCATTTATGCAGGGTGACAAGGGGGTAGAAGGATAGCAGATGTATAATATTGATTAGGTCATAGCCATTTATCTGCTTAAATACCTGGGTCACTGTAAAGATAATAAAGTGGAAGAGTGATTTGTGAGTAAGTGCTGCAATTATTAGCAAACTACATCTTTATGTTAGAGGTTTAATCTAGCAGGGTTTTTATTCATAAAAAGATCTACTGCCTTGAATTTCCTTTTCATTTGCATTACAGGAGGAAGATATGACAATTCCACTGAGTGGTCAGTATATTCTAAGAAAGCCGAACCTTACTTTCGATTTGTGAACTCTAAAGAAGAAATAATGCTTATCCATTGTATCACTTCTTAATGACTGATTTTTTTAAAATTTAAAATAGAGCAGTCGACTACATGTACAAAGCATTTCCTTATGCAAATATTTAATTTTATCGAGATAAAATCTGAAGAGCAGCAATCTGTCTGAAATGGTAAAACATCTTTTGTTCCACTTATACAGTGCTCAAGGCACTTTCTGCATTCTTTTCTTATCAAGTTTACAATCTACAGTGAAGTTTTTACAGCGTTTCTGGTAACTTACTTGTATAAAAATAAGAAATTACTAAGGTGTGTTTCAGACCCTGAAATAGCTTAGTCAGTAGACCTTTCCTTTGTACTTTCCTTGTGTCATGCTACATTCTTGTGCTCGAGTTCCTTAGCTACCTTGGCTTTATTACTTCTTGTTTGCCATTACCTTTGTATTTGCGTGTATTTTTGTAAAATGTATACAATAAACTCTCACTTAACTGGAACTCAAGCAACCGGCACTCTCAAGCAACCAGCAAAAAAAAAAATCAAAGAAATGCAGTACAATTTTCATGTGTTGCCCTTTCTGTTCCCCTCTGTAGAACCATACCTTATGTTTTTAGAGTTTTAAAAAGGAAGACAGGAATAAATTCCCTGTCCCCCCAACCTGAGAAGTCAAACCAAATAGGGTACATTATTAGTCAGGCCTATTTTTAATAGTAACTCTCAAGCAACCAGAAATTACAGTTATCCGGCATCTACATGAGAGTTTACTGTAAGTATGTGTGTGTGTGTGTGTGTGTGTGTGTGTGTGTGTGTGTGTGTGTGTGTGTGTGTGTGTGTGTGTGTGTGAGTGAGTGAGTGAGAGAGAGTGTAGCTAATAATTCAGTCAAATGCATTTGTATTTGTTGTCTGCCTTTTCTCATAAGTCATAGCTAAAAATGACCTTGGACTAGCCTGCCTATATGGTTAAAGAAAATCCTAGCCCACCTGTCTGGTTAACAAGTATATAAAATTATCTGTATCGCATTCCATGCATGCATATTCACTGAGTCTTGCCTATGTGGGCTCTGTTTCTGCTGAGTCATTTAGAAACATTTAGCATCAGAGAATCATGTTTGCTTAGGTGCCACTTTGTGGGGGATGTTCTTCCTTTCTTCACAGTAGTAATTGCGTATTTTAGTAACTGTTGCTAAAGTTTATATTCATAGATTTCTATCTGTTTGTCAGGGAACAGCGATTTTATTCCCTGGGGAAAAATCACTGTTCTGTGCTTTCGGTTTTGTTGGGTTTCGAACATAACGGTTCAATATTACAATGCTCAAACTTTTGTAAGTTCGACATTGTGATATAGACCCAATAAACAGAGGGTCCCGCTCTTAGTTTTCATTTGTTCCATTCAGAAAACATGCTGTATGTGATGCCCGTGCACTGGCCCAGTAATCAAAGAGCCTCAATCCTCACCACTAACACCAGTGAGGGGCGCCCACATTGGGAAGGATAACAAATACTCGCACAGTAAAATACAATTTCCCTTAAGAGCACACAGAGATCACAGTCAGTCTGGGGCTGGTTTCTCCCATTCTCTCCAGATCCTCAATAAGACTCCCCACTGGCACAGCCATAGGGTCCAGATTTCAGTCTAGTGGTCAAGCTAAAACCTCCAGCAACCTCTCTGTCCAACCAGTGCTTTGTGTCCCTGCCCAAGTAGCTGACACACACACACACTTTGAGATAAGAGTTATATACAACCACACAGACAATCCTGGGGAAGGTTGGCACAGGTTATCCAGCTATGCCCCTTCCTACCAGTCTATAAGATAGTACCAGCTGCCACCAACCACTAAAAAGGCCCTTACCAATTATTACTGTGCAGTATTATTATCCAAATAGTAAGTGTGACCCAGGGCTAAAGCTATTGGAGTAGCTTGGACTGTATCACTATATATGTGCAATGTACTCTAGAGCTTAAATTATCTCTACACAAAACAGCCACAGTTGAAAGGTTTAAATATGTTTAATAATAAGTAATAAAAACACAAGGCAATACTTCTTACTACACAGTGCTACTCAAGAGTTCAGAGATCACAGGAAAATGCTTAAAATAATACAGTAGAATAGTTCTGAAATCAATATGGAAAACAGCTAGACTAAACTTACTATTTTCTGTCTATATCTGAGAGCAATCACAGTTCTAAATAAATGTACATACAGAGCAAAAGCAGAGCACTGGTGAGTTGTTGTCAGCTTTAGACAAAATCCAAAATGCTCTCTCTCTGTCTCTGAGAAAGTCCTTTAAATTGATAATACATCATGCTGACTCATTATAGATTACATCATTCTTAACAGTTCTCTGGTTTCCCAGGCTAACAGAAACTTTTCTTAGTAAGCTTGCATCTGGTCAGAAAACCACAACAATCAGACATTATGTACGTCACTACAATAAACAGGACATGCTGGAGGGATAGATTCCTGTCCCAGAGACTTCCTATACTCTGGAACAAGCTACCCATCTATGTCAAGCAAAGTTCTTCATTAGCACTCTTCAAGAAAAATCTTTATGAGTGGATGGGAAATAGGAAATACACCCCGGGGATCACTTCTGTGTCTCTGCTCGACAGTGGCACAGGAAAATAACTTTCTTGGGTGGCGTAAGCCATGGAACCTTGCTGTCTAGGCTTACATAGGCCCTTGGGCCGATAGCCTAGTACCTACCTATGAACCAATGTAAAATCTAGCAATTAACTCTGGTCTCAAAACAATAGAAAGAATTGGCTGGTTCAGACACCATGTATCTGAGCTCTGAGATCAAACAGTTATAAAATGCTTGACTTATCAACTTTCTTACAGCAGAGTGCACTGTTACATTTTTGCAGTTCAACATTCAATGCAGCCTTCTCACATTTAAGCGAACAAGCCTATGGCTTTTATTAATATTTACAAAGACGTAGAATTATCCACAAAATTCTATCTAGCTAGGCTGACAGCCTTCACATATCTTCAGACTGTACTTTAAAAACAATTTAGTCTGGTCATGTTTAACCCTTTAAAAAGCAGCAACAAACAACAGGTGAAGAATAGACAAATTAACCCAGATACTACACAGTCCAAATAACAACAAATTCAGGATTCAACCGTCAAGAATAATTTAATGTACAAGCTTTCGAGATTAACTCTTTGTCAAAATACATAACATGCAAACAATCATTCAATGTGTGTATATATATATATATATATATATATATATATATATATATATAAAATCATAGAGTGCCAGCCTATCAAATAATTAAACAAATTAAACAATTAAACATTAACATTTTAAAGTTTTAAAGCATTAAAGTAAAACACAATTAGAAACATTATACTTAAAACGGTTTATATTTTAAATGGGCTTAATGCTATTAACTTTATTCAAACCTGGTGGTGTATCTGCCCTACAAAAATAAATAGGGCTAGATTAGGTGGACAACATGGCATTGATCAGCAGAAAAGGTATAAATTTAGGTTATGTAATGAAATATAATAGACACACATCTCAAATTAAAGGTATTATTGAGAGGAATTGGACTATTCTAAATTCAGATATTAATGTTAAGAGAATAGTTGGGGAGAAACCATTTTTATATATAGGAAGGAGAAGAATCTTAAACAGTTATTATGTTATAATGATTTAAAAGTTGATGCAAATTAAGTATGTGTAAAGAAAAAAAAGCACTACTCTATGTTATAGATGTGTATATTGTAAGTTTATTAATACACATCCTGAATTCTTTCATCTTATAACAAATATGAGATTTGTCTTTAATAACTTTGGCACATGATACTGAAAATATTATATATTTGGCTAATTGTATAAAATGTACGAGTTTTTATATAGGAAAAACGAATTGTAAATTTAAAGAGAGAATTTTGTCACATTTATCAGAAATTCATAGGGAAGTTGAAACAAATGCCCTTAGCATATTTTACAGCAGGGAGATGATCAAAGTTTTAGATTTAGGATACTTCAGAAAATTTTTAAGAATAAGAGAGGTGAAGACATTATTAATGCAACTGAAAGGGCAGAGTACAACTGGATAATTTTTTTAGGGCCGATGCACCACCAGGTTTGAATAAAGTTAATAGTATTAATCCCATTTTAAAATATTAACAGTTTTATGTATAATGTTTATAATTGTGTTTTACTTCAATACTTTAAAACTTTAAAAATTTTAATGCTTAATTGTTTAATTGTTTAATTTATTTAATTATTTGATAGGCTGGCACTCTATGAGTACATATATGTATATTTATATATATATATATATATATATATATATATATATATATATACACACACATTGAATGAATGAATGAAAGAGCTTGGTTGTTTTGGACCATTTCTAGCTCTTTTGAAGTTCCCTGTTTAAAACTACTTTGCGGCTTTTTTGAGAGTTTTGCAAGATAGCACAGCCGTTAAACTGTTTCTGGCTCAGCCAAGGCTGCTCTTCAAATTTTCCCTTAAGAAAGCTCTGCTCTTATAATAATCAGTTTAATTGCATTATAACACTTGTTCTCAAAACCTCTCTTCTAAGTAAGCACTCGCTAACTAAAGTAAGCACTACATCCACCTACCTTCCCTGTGAGTACCCACTTCCCTTAAAGGCACAACACTCCCTTATAATATTCTAGCATGTCGAGTGGTAGATTACTAGCATCCTCTCCGGTTCAGCTGGTTTATCTGGGAATCTTGAGACAATGCTACAATTGTCTCATGTACACAGACAACCCTCTCCTCCTCCCAACAAACACAAATACATGTGAGAGATGCAACTATATAGCCAAACTGGAGGCTGAACTCTCTCAACTCAGGACTGGCAAGACCAGACAGGAGGAGAAGGTAACCACACACACACCAAACCCAGTCCCACATAGACATACCACAACTGCAAACCAAACACATAATAACACAAAGACATACTCGGAGGCTCTAACAAAAAACTTACCAAAACAACAGAGGCTCCCAAAGCAGACACCCAAAAATCCACCACCTCAAAACATAACACATGCAACACATACTTCAATAAATCAGTGTGTCAAACAATCACAGCCCTTAAGGCCAAACGCCATGCCTGATACACTAGTAATAGGTGACTCTATAGTCAGACCCGCTTACCAGGCTGAACAAGGAGAGGGTAACGGTGAGCTGCCTGTCGGGAGCTAGGATCCGTCACATAACACATGTACTCAGGTCACTCCAAAGCAAGTACAAATATGACTCCGTCATTGTCCATGCCGGCGTTAATGACCTGAGACGTACCTTCCTGGACTACATGAAAAGAGACATAGAGGAGCTCTCTGATTATGTAGCCCAGGCTGGTATGACCCTGACCCTGAGCAGCATCTTGCCCTCACCAAGAATGATGCCACAATACAAAGACAAGATGATCAGCTTTAATAATTGGCTCAAATACTGGTGTCATTCTAGGGGGATCCAATGTCTGTCTGCTTGGGATGACATGCTGGACAAGCCACGCTGCTTCACAAGGGACAGCTTGCATCTGTCACCACTAAGCTTCCGGATATTGGCTAAGGCTCTTGCCTCCCCCATAGTGCCTTTTTTAGGCAAGGCTCAAAAGACAAACCCCACCTCCTTAGAAAACAAAAATGGAAAAAAATTAAGGGTAATGCTGCTCAACGCCAGAAGTCTAAATCTCAAGATGCAGGCTCTCGAAGCACTCCTCAATATGGAGAACATCGATGTCTGTGCAGTAACTGAAACCTGGTTCAAGGCTCCTGAGAGCATCCCAGCGCTACCAGGCTATACCTCGTATCATGCTTTTCGGCCCCAAACCTCGGGCCAAACCAAAAAGGGAGGGGGAGTGTCCATATTCATCAAGGACACCCACACCTCCAGGTTAGTGGCAACACATGAAGCATCAGAGACCATCCAGGTGCAACTAACCGTAGGCAAACTGCTATACAACTGGTAGCATGTTACAGACCACCCTCCCAATCTCAGGAACCCCATTCAGCCTTCCTGAAGACATTGGAGGATATGAATGTCTCACCAAACACCATCATATTGGGAGACTTCAACTACCCTAACATAGACTGGGTGCATTATTCTAGCCCAAACACCCTAGCCCAAAGGTTCCTGGAATTCATAAATTCAAATGCAATGGAACAGCTAGTCACCTCTCCCACAAGGGGAGATAAGATACTAGACTTGATCATAGGTTCATAGGTTTATACTAGGCTATCTGCCCTAAGGCATTTATAAGCCTAGCCCAGAGTTTTGTGGCTTACGCCACCCCTTAAGTTAAAAAATACTGTGCCCATTAGTTTGTTGTGCCTCTGTCCAGCAGTGACACAGAGATGATTCTGGTAAACTCTACCACGATCTCCCATCCACCGGTCAAGATTTCTCTTGAACAGAGCCAGCGAGGTGCTCTGCCTCACATGGACCGGGATTTTATTCCACAGCATAGGGAGTCTCTGGGTGACAAATCTATCCCTCCAGCATGTCCTATTTATATCCGTGCTAAGGTTTAAGTCGCTTGCTCTAGTGGATCTGGTAGATTTGGATTTTTGAGGTGGAGCATGTCCATTAATTCTGGGTTGGACATGGCCTTGTATGTCAGGCACAGGTCACCTCTGAGCAGACGGCTACCGGCTGGATAGAGCTGGAGTTTCTTCAGTCTGGCAGCATATGACAGATTTTGGAGTCCCTTTATCCTTTTGGTGAGGAACTTTTGGGGTCTCTCCAATTGCTGCAGGTGTCGGGTGAGATACATCCCGAATGGGGCATTGTACTCGATCATTGGTCTGATAAGTGAAGAGTACAGGGGAACAATGACCTCACTTGATCTGGATGTGAATCCCTTCATGATCAGGTGGGCAATGTAGAAGGTCTTTCTAACCACTTTAGCAATGTGAGTGTCAAAAGAAAGGCCACTGTCAACCTGGGTCCCCAGGTCCCTGATAACCTCTTCTGTGCTTAGTGGATTGCCACCTATATGGTAGCTTGGGGTTACCTTGTTTTTCCCGGCGGTATGACTATACATTTTTGGCATTTAACTTCAGGACATGCCTCTGGCACCAGCTATCAGTTTCCGTGAGACCCCTCTGAAGGATATCTGTGTCCGATGTACTTTCCACTATGGCACCCAGTTTGCAGTCCTCTGCAAACTTTGTCAGCCATAGTCCTCCTATGTTTGCCTGTACTTCTGAGAAGTAGATGCCGAACAACAGGGGGCCAAGGACTGAGCCCTGTGGGACACCACTTGTGACCAGCTTGGAGTCTGACATGGCGCCAGCTACTCTAACCCTGTGGGTTCTGTCCTTTAGCCAGTTTGCAACCCATCTTGTGACATATGAGTTTACGTTTAAGCTGGTAAGTTTCTCTATAATACCCGAGTGTATTGTGTCGAAAGCTTTTGCAAGGTCAAGGTAGGCTGTATGGACTGCCTTTCCCTCATCAATGGCCTTGGTGACTGTTTCGAAGAAGTCGACCAAGTTCAAAAGGCATGATCTGCCCTTGACAAAGCCAAACTGAGTCGGGTCCAATGTCTGCAAGTCCCCTATGTCTTTGTTTATGAGTTCCATTATGATCCTCTCCATAGCTTTGCAGACCAGGCTTGTTAAGCTTATGGGGCGGTAATTACCAGGGTCCGTAGAGGCACCGCCTTTGTGGAGTGGGACCACAGCGCCACTCCTTGGGCACGTATCCTGTGGTAAGGCTAAGATTAAACAGCTGCCTTATGTGCGGGTTTAGTTCCTCATTGAGTTCGTGTAGCACACAGCCGGGGACACCATCCGGTCCCATTGATCCCATTGATGCTGTGTTTTTAGCTTTAGAGAGAGCAGCTTTCACCTACGCATTTGAGATGTCTGGGAGGCTACACTCCTCTGGGATAGTTATCTCTCCTTTTGGGAGAGGGTGAGTTTGCACTGAACCTGTCTGCCAGTATGTTGGCAATGTCTGTGGGTTCAGTGATTTCTGTATCATTTTGGACTAATTCTGAGCATATCTGGGAGTTTCCACCCAGGTTTCTAACATAGCTGAAGAAGGCCTTATGATTGTCTTTTGAATCTATGGCAATTTTTCTCTCAAAGTTGGCCTTGGATGATTTTATTTTTTTACTAATAATGATCAAAGGTGTCTTCTTTATGGAATTTGCTCTATCATGTAACAGCTTTCTCCTCTTATTGTAAAGTTTGTTTATGGCTGGGGTCCACCAGACTGGACGTTTGCCCTTGGTGGAAAGAGTCTTGGTTTTATTAGGGATTGCCTGATCCATGCAGTCTTGGAGGTGTTCAGAGAAGGCATTTGTAAGGGCTTCCAGCTTGGGTTGTGGTTTCCACTGGCTCGGGGCCTTGAAGGATACCACACCAGTCTTGAGTAGTGTGAAGTTTGCTTTAGAGAAGTTCTTCACTGTGGTCTTTTTTGTTTGGGGTGGGGGCAGGATGTGGATATCCTGTGAGATTAGTTTATGATCTGATCTCACCAATGAGGGATATACTCCGTGTGGAGCATTTTGTCCCCATGTTTGTGATGATGAGATCTAGTATATTTTCTCCTCTTGTGGGAATGGTGACTAGTTGTTCCATGGCATTTGAATTTATGAACTCCAGGAACCTTTGGGCTAGAAAGTTTGGGCTTGAGTAATGTTCCCAGTCTATATTCGGGTAGTTGAAGTCACCCAATATAATGGTGTTTGGAGATACATTTATACCCTCCACTGTCTTCAGGAAGGCTGTGTGGGTTCCTGAGTTTGAGAGGGTGGCCTGTAGCATGCTACAAATTGTAGAGCAGTTTTGCCTATGGTTAATTGCACCTGGATGGTTTCCATGCTTGCGTTGCCACCAACCTGGAGGTGTGGGTATCCTTGATGAATATGGATACACCCCCTCCTTTTGTGGTATGGTCCGGGTTTTGGGGCCGGAACGCATGATATGAGGTAAAACCTGATAGTGCCGGGGTGCTCTCAGGATCCTTGAACCAGGTTTCAGTCACAGCACAGACATCGATGTTCTCCATACTGAGAAGGGCCAGGGTGGTCTGTAACATGCTACCAGTTGATCATCACAAACATGGGGACAAAGTGCTCCACACCAGAAGTATACTCCTCACTAGTGAGATCTGACCACAAACTAATCACCCTGGATATACATATCCCACCTCCACCCCCAGCACAAACGACTACAGTGAAAAACTTCTCAAAAGTCGACTTTACACTTCTTAAAACTGAGATGGTATCCTTTAAGCCCACTGGGCCAGTGGAAACCACATCCCACAATGCAGAATCCTTCACAAATGCTTTCTACGGACATCTCCAAGAATGCATGGATCATGCAATCCCAAATAAAACCAAGACCCTCCACCAAGGGCAGGCGTCCTGTCTGGTGGACCCCAGCCATAAACAAATTGTATAACAAAAGAAGGAAGCTACTGCACGACAGAGCAAAATACCATAAAGAGAAGGCATCTCTGATCAGCACTAGTAGAAAGCTACATTCTCTCATAAAAACATCCAAGGCCAACTTTGAGAGGAAAAATCGCTATGGACACTAAAGATAACCACAAGGCCTTCTTCAGCTATGTTAGAAACCTGGGCAGAAACCCTCGGATATGTTCAGAATTAGTTCACAATGACAAAAAATACACTGAACCCACAGATATCACCAACATTCTGGCAGACAGGTTCAGTGCAAATTTCTCCCCTCCCTCACCCCCAAAAGAAGAAATACTTATCCCAGCTGAATGTAACCTCCCTGTCATCTCAGATGTCCAGGTGAGAACCACCCTCAGCAAAGCTAAAAACACAGCATCAATGGGACCTGACGGTATCCCGGGTTGCTTGCTACGTGAACTCCAAGAGGAGCTAAACCCGCACATAAAAATGCTATTTAACCTTAGCCTTACTACAGGATATGTACCTGAACACCAGCAACAGTAGTCCCACTCCACAAAGGAGGCACCTCTACAGACCCTGGTAACTACCGCCCCATAAGCTTAACCAGCCTGGTCTGCAAAGCTATGGAAAGAATCATTATGGAACTCATAAACAGAGACATTGGGGACTTACAGACACTTGATCCCACCCAGTTCGGCTTTATAAAGGGCAGATCCTGCCTTTTGAACCTGGTTGACTTTTTCGAAACAGTCACTAGAGCCATTGATGAGGGCAAAGCAGTCCATACAGCCTACCTGGACTTGGCTAAAGCTTTCGACACAATACCCAACTCTGGCATCATAGACAAGCTCAGCAGCTTAAATGTAAATCCATATGTCACAAGATGGGTGGCAAACTAGCTAAAGGATAGAACACATAAAGTCAAAATCGCTGGAGCCATGTCAGACTCAAAGCCAGTCACAAGTGGTGTCCCACAGGGCTCTGTCCTGGGACCCCTCTTGTTCGGCATTTATTTCTCAGATGTGAAAGCAAACATGGGAGGGTTGTGGCTGACAAAGTTCGCAGATGACTGCAAACTAGGCGCCATAGTCGATACACCAGCTGACACATACATCCTACAGAAAGGCCTCACTGAAACGGACAACTGGTGCCGGAGTCATGACCTTAAACTAAATGCCAAAAAATGTATAGTCATCCCTTTGGGAAAACAAAGTACCCACAAATTATCACATAGGCAGTAACCCACTGAGTACGGAAAAAGTAATCAGAGACCTGGGGACCCAAGTCGATAGTGACCTCTCATTTGACACCCATGTTGCCAAAGTGGTTAGAAAGACTTTCTACCTTGCCCACCTTATCATGAAGGTATTCACATCCAGATCAAAGGAGGTCATTGTACCCCTATACTCCTCCCTTATCAGGCCCATGATTGAGTACAGTGCCCCATTTGGTATGTACCTCACCCGGCACTTGCAACAGCTAGAGAGACCCCAAAAGTACCTCACCAAGAGGATCAAGGGTCTCCAACATATGTCATATGCTGCCAGACTAAAGAAACTCCAGCTCTATTCAGTAGCATACCGCCTGCTCAGAGGTGATCTGTGCCTGACGTACAAGGCCATGTCCAATCAGGAATTGATGGACATGCTCCACCTCAAAAATTCCAAATCCATCAGGACCACAAGAGCTAAAGATTTAAACCTCAGCACAAATATGAATAGGACATGCTGGAGGGACAGATTCATAACTCAGAGGATTCCCATACTCTGGAACAGAATCCCAGTTCATGTTAGGCAGAGCCTCTCACTGACTCTCTTCAAGAGAAATCTTGACGAGTGGATGGGAGATCGTAGGTTTACCCCAGGGGTCATCTCTGTGTCACTACTAGACAGAGGCAAAGTAAACTAATTCTATTATGTAAGGGGGTCTTCACTGTGTCACTACTAGACAGAGAAACAGTATTCTAAATCTATTCTGTACACTTTTGTACCATTACATGGGGTGGCGAAAGCCACATCACTGTGGCTAGGCTTATAAATGCCCCAGGGCAGATAGCCTAGTACTAAACTATGAAACTGTGAATGTTTGCATGTTATGTATTTGACAAAGAGTTTATCTCGAAAGCTTGTACATTAAATTATTCTTGACGGTTGAATCCTGATTTTTTTATTATTTTAACCCTTTAAAAAAGCTGAATTTAACATTTAACTAAGACTTGGATACCTTGTGCATTTATTCTGCTGCATTTATTACTGCTTCTTAGCCTGATTAAAGTGTAACTGTTACTCTAAGCCTTTTGGTTTAAGCACTTGGGCTTCAGGCCATTTGTTTTACATTAAGAAGGCTTGTGTTCTGCACTTTTGTGGCAGGAGTGGTAGCTTACGTCCTTCTGAGTTGGGAGTTGCTGGTTGAAGGCTTAGTGTCTGTTATTCTAGAAGTGTCTTAGTTCTGGTTTAAGCACTTGAGCTTCAGGCCAGTTATTTTACATTAAGAAGGTTTGTGGTCTGCACTCTTGTAGGAGGAGAGGGTAGATTTTGGCCTTCTGAGCTGGGAATTGCTGGTTAAAGGCTCATTGTGCCTGCTCATTTGAACTGTTTCTTTCTGAAATTGGTACGCCTTGTTTGCTGTAGCATAAGACTAGATTCAGACCTGCTGAATCTAGCTTTGTTTATATAACTTGAGCCCTAGTCCAGGCCATCTGTTTTGGAGAGGGTTCCCCTGCACCCTAGTGGCAGGAGTGTGTAGTTAGAACTTGTCTGATTGAAGACTGCTGGAACAGGGCTCAGTTCTGAGCTTTTTTTATTGGTTAATTGGTTAATTTGTTTAAATCAGTTTACACTTGTTTGCTACTGTTATATTTATTTGTGTACCTGTTCTCCTGTGTTAAATTGACCTAAACAGAGCTTAAATATCTTTAGCATAGTCTGGTTACAGGTTTTGCTGTACTCAAATCTGTTTGTGTGATTCCTGTCTTTCCGGCTATGCCATCTTGTTTTGGCCAGGGCCTGCCCCACTTAATGAAAGTAAGTGAACTGGTTGGAACTGGTCTGGTATACGATGTTGAGCTGTGAGTTCAGTGATAAGGGTTGATTGGTCAATTCCAGTGTTTTATTTTACTTTCATTTTTGTGGTATTTAAACCCAGCATTTGTGTGGATCTGTGCTTGTTTGCTCATTGTACATCACCGCTGGTTTTAACCCTTTGTGAGGTGTCTCAGTTTGAGTGAGGCTCTCACCTGCAGCTACTGTATTTATTTTATCTAACCCTACTCACACCTATAGGTACTCTCCTCAGATAGTACCCACTCTGCTATCCCTGACCTCTCTTCCACAGATTCTGATAACCATGGACGGACTGTTTCCTGTGGTTCTTCCTGCTAGTCTGGTTGATATGGGCATCCTGATACAGTGTAGTAACTGCCTTATGTACACAGACAACTCTCTACTACTACCACCTAGGAACACAATATGTGAGAGATGCAATCACATTAAGAACCTAGAATCCTTGCTGTTTTAGTCACAAGCTGGTACATCTGGTACTGAGAAGGTTGTCTGCACAAACACTACGAACACCACACCTGTAACACCACCCACATCTGTACAACACACTCCTGCATATGCGGGGGTTCCCAACAAAAACATACCTAAACAAAAGAGACCTCCGATGGAAAAACACACATGCACATCACAGCCCACAGCACCAAGCATCACACGTAGTCATTAGTGTGTGTCTCACAGCCTCTAAGGCCCAACCACAAACCCAACATACTAGTCCTAGGGATCTCTATCATGAGACACACAGATGTGCCCTTCACCAGGCTAGACAAGGAGAAAGTCACAGTAAGTTGCTTGTTAGGTGCTAGACTCTACTATATCACGCATGCACTCAAGTCTCTTAACAACAGGTACTGTTATGACTCTGTCATAGTCCATGTTGCTGTGAATGACTTGAGATGTATCTCTCTGGACTGTATGAAGAGAGACATGATTGAGCTCGCTGAGTATGTGTCCCAGGCAGGTATGTCCCTAGCCTTAAGCAGCATCCTACCATCATCCAGAATGATACCTCAGTACAAACAGAAAATGACTGACTTTAACAATTGGCTTAGTTTCTGGTGTCATTCCAAGGGGATCCAGTACCCGACAGCCTGGAGGACATGATTGACAAACCACAATGCTTTGCCAGAGATGGACATCATCTGTCTCCCCTGGGGTTTAGACTTCCGGCAAAGGCTCTTTCCTCCCCCATAGTGCCTTTTTAGGCAAAGTCATGAGCACAAAATTACCAACATGAAAAATTCTTATAAACAAAATTTAAAGGTCATGCTGCTAAATGCTAGGAGTATTAGCATGAAACTGCACTTATTGCAAGCATTCCTTGCCTTGGAGGATGCTGACATTTGAGCAGTCACTGAAACCTGGTTCAAAGCTGTGGAGAGCACCCCAACCTTACCAGGTTACTCATCCTACCATACTTCCAGATGCCAAACGAAGGGCTACAAAGCCAAAGGAGGCAGAGTTTCAATATGTATCAAAGACGTACACACCTCCAGGCTGGTCAAATGGTATGATGCACAGGAGACACTCCAAGTGCAGTTAACTGTTGACAAAACACCTATTCAAATAATAGCTAGCTACAGACCCCCAACCGTGACTCAGTACGCCCACTCCACCTGTCTGGATTTACTTGAATCCATCAAGAGTCAACCCTCTATCCTGATCCTGAGTGACTTTAACTACCCAACCATAGAGTGGAAGACCTATTCTAGCCCAAACATGAATGCCCAGAGATTACTCGACTTTGTCAATACCAGTGCATTGGATCAGCTGGTTGACACCGCTACAAGAGGTGAAAATATCCTGGACCTGGTCTTAACCAACATGAATAGCCACTGTAGCACTCCTACAGCGTCATCCTCCTTGCTAAGATCTGACCATAAAACGATCACTTTTGAAGTTACCATCTCCCCTGACCCCCCTCCCTTGTCTGGGTCAAACGAAAAAACTCTTCCAAAGCTGACTACAGTCTCCTCAAAGCAGGTATAAGCAGATTCACTGCCACTGTCTCTTCAGTTGAAACTAGCTCTAATGTCCAAGCCTATACCAAAAAACTATATGAGCACCTACATAGCTGTATGGACTCAGCAATACCTGACAAGACCAAATCATCTTCCTCAAGGAAGAGTAAACCTATCTGGTGGACAGCAGCAATTAACAAACTTTATAATAAAAGGAAAAAAATGCTGTCCAGGGCCAAGAAGGAGCAGGTGCCAAGTTGGAAGCAACCTCTCCTTTGTCTATAAAAGCAAATAAGGTCACTGGTGAAATCCTCTAAGGCTAACTTTGAGTCCAAATTGGCCACATCCACCAAGGGCAATCACAAGGACTTCTTCATATATGTCTGCAATCTCAAAGGCAGCACCTAAATCTGCTCTGAACTGGTGGTCAGTAATACCACATACCCAAACGCCATAGATATAGCCAACCTGCTGGCAGACAGGTTCAGTGAAAACTTCACCACCCTGTCTCCCCCATCAGTAAACCAGGACATCTCCAGCACCTGCCCCCCCCCCCCCATCACCAGGGAGCAGGTCCTTAATGCCCTCTCAAAGGCAAAAAGTACAGTCTCCATGGGACCCGATAACATCCCTGGCTGTATCCTACATGAACTCAGGCATGAGCTCTCAGCTTCATTAGACACCTTATTCAACCAAAGCCTGAGCACTGGCTTCATCCCAGTAGAATGGAAGATGGCCACTTTCATCCCTCTACACAAAGGTGGAGCATCTACTGACCCAGGCAATTATGGGCCCATCAGCCTAACTAGCCTAATCTGCAAGGCCATGGAACGCATTATCATGGACCTTATAAACAAAGACATTGGCAACCTCCAAACGCTTGACCCCACACAGTTTGGCTTTGTCAAAGGGTTATCATGCCTGTTAGACTTGGTCGACTTCTTCGAAACAGTCACCAAAGCCATGGACGAGGGGAAGACAGTGCACACCACCTACCTTGATCTAGCCAAAGCCTTTGACACTATTCCCCACTAATAGATAAACTCTCCCAGCTAGGCATCAAACTGTATGTTACCAGATGGGTAGCTAACTGGCTCACTGATAGAACCCACTCAGTCAAAGTAGGGGAAGCCACCTCTAGTAGTAGACCTGTAATGAGTGGTGTACCCCGAGGGTCGGTCTTGTGGCCTCTACTGTTTAGGATATACTTTTCTGAGGTGCAAGCCAAAACCAGTGATCTATGGCTGACCAAGTTTACAGATGACTGCAAGCTGGGCACTGTCTTAAATTCCCGTAGTGATGTGAACATCTTCCAAGAGGGCTTTACCCAAACTAATGACTGGTGCCAGAAGCATGGCCTCAAACTGAATACCAAGTAATGCATCATTATCCTGTTTGGGGAAAATATCATCCCCAATAATTATCACATTAATAATGTACTAAATATGCAGTCAGTCGTGTGAGACTTGGGAACCCAGGATGATAGCAACCTAACTTTTGACCACCACGTTGCCTCTGTTGTATGGAAGGCTTTCTACATGACCTACCTCAAAAATAAGGGTATTTCATCCAGGAACAAGGAGGTCATAACATCCCTGTACTCCTCCCATATCAGACCCATTATCGAATACAATGCCCCCTTCGGCATGTACCTTGCCAAGCACATGCACTAGTTGGAGAGACCACAGAGGTTCCTGACCAGGAAAATCCAGGGTCTCAAACACCTATCCTGCACAGAAAGGCTACAAGCCCTGTCCCTCTACTCAGTCTCATACAGACTGCTCAGAGGTGACTTGTGTTTGGCATACAAGGCCATTTCAGGCCCAGCTTTGATGGAGTTGCTGCATATCCGTAAGACAAACTCTACTCACACACAAGTCCTTAACCTGGTCTGTGACATTAATAGAACTTGGTGGGATAGATTTGTGTCCCAAAGACTCCACCATCTGTGTATAGACTCCCTCTCCATGTCAAGCAGAGTACCTCTCTAACTCTCTTTAAGATGAACCTGGATGACTGGATGGGAAACAGAAAATACACCCCTGGGATCCCACCTGTGTCCCTGCCGGACAAGTGCTGACTTTGAGGGAACATGGGAGAAACTCTTGGCTAGGCTTGTAAGGGCCTCCATGCCAATAGCCTGGTATCATCCTGTGAACTTATGAACCTATAATCAAAACATCCTTTCAGTCCTAATAACAATCTACCACCTTCCCTCCACTTATTCTTTACCTATGCTCTCTCTAGCCTGGTATATCTAGTATCTCACCTGCCTTTTTAAATCTTTACTGTAAACACCTTACATAAATATTCTACAGAAGGATGCATGTTTTTACTTCTTATGTCAAAACTGTTTTTATGATTTTTAACTGCTTCCTTTTAAATGTTTTGTATAAATTCTGTATGTCTGCTGTTAATTGATTTTGTAAATGACAATTGTATAACTTGTGGAGCTTTTTTCCCCGGGCCTCATCTGAAAAAGAGTTACTCAGCTCAGACGGATAAACCCGGTCAACAAATATAAAATAAAATAAATAAGTAGAATAAGTAATGGGAGATGCTGGACCTTAGCTTGGCTTTCCTGAATTATACTATGGTCTTAGATGCAATTAACAGTCCTTTGCAACACAATGGACTCTGGTAGTTGGTTCAAATACAGTTGTATTTGCCAGCCAGAAGTATGGCAGTACATACTATGCTTATCATGCATCAGTTTTGGCTTAAGATTCTTTGTGGACAGCTTACATCACCCATTCCTTCCTGTATCCCCATACCTTTGCCTCACATTAAATGTAAAGATTCAGAATATCCATTTCAGCACAATACATTTCATCATTTCAATAAAAACAAAGTTATCAGTGTCAGCTGCTCAGTGGATGGACTATTACCACCAACACTGAGCCTTGCAAAGCCTGGGGGCTGCATTGTCACATTGCACACTTTGGCTGAATTCAGTAACATAATGATAATATGATGAGTTTATGGAACATGTTAGGTCTTTTACAAGCATTGTCACATGAAAGATAAGTGGTTGCATGATTTCACTATCTCAATTTTCAGAGGACAGCTATGATCTGAGCAGTCGTGTTCTGTGGAAAGACATGAAGAGATGACAATTGACTCAGTACCTTCTGAGAACATTAATTTTGTAAGTTTCATTCTATTATTGATATCTGGAACACCTTAGTATTATACAAAACAATGCAAATAATTGCATTTTTATAACAGTAAATTTTGTTTGTAAATAAATTGAAAACAAGCCATCTATGCATCTGTGTGGTGCTGCAACATTTCATATTTTACTAACAAATGTCATAGTTTGGGCATCTGAAAAGATGGCAACCCTAAATAGTGGTGGTGAGGAGGACATTGAATATTATGGCAAACAAATCAAAGAATCTAGAACACGCTAATAAAGAGGGTATGGCTGGTTTGTGAGATAGCAGTATATGTGAAGAAATGTATCAGCTCTGGTAATCTGGAGATGCAGATGATGTCATATCTGTTCACAAATGTAAACTGTGTTGTGAATTAGTGTGATTTGTAGACCTTGTGTTAAGGAAACCAAGGATAATAAGATGCTGATAGGAACGTTGTAAGTACGAGGGAAGAAGAGAAGGTTGTATTCAAGGGCACTTCAGCGTGGCATTGATACAGTGAAATTTTGTAGTTGTGTGTGGTTAAACCGAGGATGTATTTTAGAGTCACTCCTAAAGTGTCATCCAGACATACGAGTACAGAGAGAGATGTTAATGTAAGAACATTTTAGATCAGTTTGTGAATGTAGGAAGAGAGGTTCATCCCCTTCATACCTCTCACACCCTGTACCTAATTATAATTAAGTATGAGGCTGTTGAGTTAGACCCTTGGTATCTGTTTTTCTCTTCAGTCTTCACAGCTGAGCTCCTGCATTATCATTATTGTTTTGGTGTCTCTGTATGGCATGGTTTCTGGAAACCAGATGTTCATCTCTGTACATGCCTTTGAGAACTGTATACATTATTCTAGGTGTAGTCCTGACCATGCTTTTTGGAGTGAAGGGGCGAAATAGAAGTCACTTCAGTCCAGTCTGAGTAAAGAACACTGCCAGGTAAGATGTGTTGAATCTCAGTGGACATGGTTCACTGTGACAGGAAAAATGGCCAAGCCCTAAAAAGTTACTAAAGCACTGGATTTGAGAAAGGTAGATTTTAAGATAAATAATGTATCCCTTGTAAGACAGTTGGAATGAGAGGATATGTAGAAAGACGAGGGTCTGTGGGGAAAGCTAAAAGAGAATGTGAAAGGTGCAGTGTTGCTGCAGGTATGAAAGGTGAATGATGGGGAGGGAATAAACAGCGGACAGAAGAAAGCTCTCCTTGTGTGCAAGTAAGGTCGCAGACACCTCCCAGCGAGTCTTTCAAACCTTATCAATAGAACCATAACTGAAATAACAACATCTCTATCTGGAAATCTCCCTACATCATTCCGGCCAAACAAAGTACTCTCCACAGAAATATCTAACTATAGACCAATAGCTATTTCTGTCCAATAAGCGAAAATCATGAACCTGTATCTAATCATCTCCCAGCACGTAAGCGGCCGCCCCCACACCACCACCCACACGCCCCTCCTTTCCTTGTCGACTCCATCTGTCCAAAACAGAACATCAGGCCAGACCTACCTACTACCATTGGCGTTCCTCAAGGCTCAAATTCTGGGTCCACTTCTGTTTTCCATAATAACGATGATTCCACCCACCTTCTGCTCTTGATCTCTCTCCTAAATCTCCAAACTACCACCCAACACTGTTTTCCAACAATGGGACTATCATAACCCCGTCGCCAGCCAAAAACTACACTGTGTAACTATAGATCATAAATAAAAATTTGATGACATTCACACACACTGTAAAAAAAAATTCTTAAAAAAAAAGGATCCATGTACACAGAATAAAAAAAAAACTATCCCCCAACTGTAAAATTAACACTATTGCGCACACATCTTCTCCACCCTCCTCTATGCCTCCCCAGTCTTTCCTACAACCACATTGCTAGATTTATTACTGGATCCCCATCGCACTCCACCACTGTCTCACTGAAGCCTGCAAACTAATCAACCAACCGGATAGAACTCCTCACTATCGATCATCCAACAGCACCCAGATCCGAACCATCACTGCCAAGAACTCAGGTGGTGATGCCCTTTTGCCAACGTACAACCTCACACCAGCAGTTCAAAAACAACCTAAAAGAATATCTCAAAACAATGGCTATGCCCATGTCGTGAACCTGACTAAACACATATTCTCAACCCCTACCAAATGTCCAAATCTATCAACAATGGCAAACATGTTTATTCTTCTTGAAATGCTCTATTTACTATTTGCTTATAAGATACCTCAGCTATATATAACCTTCTGATTGCTCTGCTGTCTTTTTAACAACTATGTAAAAGGAAAATGTACATTATTTTCTTACTGTTTTTACTTGTATCTTTATATTGTATTAACTACTATGTTGGGCCTCTACTGTTAAAGGATATGTATCCAGCTAGACTAGCCCGGTTAACAAATGTAAAATAAAATAAATAATAATAATAATAATAATAATAGAGCAGCTTACATGGTAATGGGAGAATGAAGAACAGGTAGTGAGAAAAGTTGCATTTGGGTTTTTTTAACATACATAAGTATGAAGAAAGGTAGATTGGTGGAGGGTATATATTGTTATCCATTTAAGTCATTGAGAGGCATAGGTGAAGGCTGACTTCACTTGTGGGGTAGTAAGGAAGAAACAGGATTCCTTAGTACAGATAGTGGTGGACATTAAGTACTTGTATTTTCTACTAAGGAGCATTTTGGGAATTTCTATTGTGACTGAGAAGATGGGGTATTGGATTCATTCTACACAGAGGGGGTTGTATGGAAATAATAAGTATATGTTCGAGAATTAAGTGAACACAATAAGGCAGGATATCAAGATGGGCTAACTTGTACATGCTGACCAGACACTTGTAGGGTTGTTCATCCTGTGCCATACTCCTGGGTAAGTGACCAAGAGCTAGTGGGTGATTAACACTAGTCTACATAAAGGAACAGTTGGCAAATTAAAATCATTAAAGGTCGGTCCATGAGTAATTTAGTGGGTAAAAAGTTAAACATCGAGAAGAAGTTTATTACAATATATTTTGTTGAGGGAGACAATGTCACAAGTCAATGACTACAAAGAAAAAACATAAAACAACATTTTTGCAGGAGGAAAGCCCCCCACCCCCGTACCTCTACACAGCTAGAGCTCTAAATATACTGACTGTAAGATCACACAGTGCTGTGGGTGAGGAGAAATTTCATTAACCTCACTGTCTCATGATATCACTGTGTTTTTGGAGAATTTCTATTAACCAATGAGAATAAGTGAAACCTATTCAGTTCTTTTTTTCATCAAAACTCTACTATACAAATTGCAGGACTCCCCCATCCTGTTCTTTTCCATGTGGCTGTTCTAATGTCTCTAGTCTCACATTATGCAGAGTCACTTCCCTTTGGCCTTGGCCAGCTTCCCTGCATCTGATCTGGGGGCATACACCCCTTTTTGGTTTATTACTGTTTCCAGTCCCTCACATGCTTTTGCCTTCCTCCTGATAATTGCAAGACTATGGCACCCCATTCTGTGTCAGAGAATAAGAATGAGGACAATAGGGCAGATATCTTTTTCACCCCGGTATAAAGCATTCCCTCCTGAACAGCAAGAATGTATCCTGAGTAAACAGTATGCTTCAGACCGTAGATGGTATCTGGACTCCTGCCATGGATGCAGTATTATTACTTTTTATATGGCTTCTGTGCGACTTTGCTTGTAGTACATTATACATTTCTGGAGGCCATGTCTTTGGAAATAGACATAGTGAGAAGAGGAGTTCCAAGATTTTTTTTGTTTCATTTGTTTGTTAAATGGGTGTGTCCATGAAACATTAAGTGCCACTTTTCATCATGATGACAAAGGAATAGTGCTTAGTTAAGTGATTTATTTATATGTTAGAAGTTTGATGACCTGGTAAAATCCTGGTATGCCTAACTACCCTTTTCTCATGGGAGACCCAGAAAGTAACCACTGCAAGACTTGCATGATACATTTTATACATACGATACTTATTGAATAGTAACATACAAAATATAGTAAATTACAAGGGATTGAAGACAAAATCCACGGTGGTGGTGGTGCTGCGGTAGCATTGTCGCCTCACAGTAAGAAGCTGTCATGTTCTGCGTGGAGACATGCGTGAATGGGCATACCTTCATGGAAGGTTGTGCGTCAGGCCTGGCAAGCCGGTACGTAAAAAATCAACTGCCAGTCATTAGCAGACCGGAATTCTGCTGTGGTGACCCCTAACCAGGAAAAGCCGAAAGAAACAAACAAACAAACAAGGGATTGAAGACAGTGTAGTTGAAAACGATAAACATAAATCATAATAACACATGTTAAAATGAAAAATAATCGGGGATTAGGGGTAACTGAAGGAAGATAAAGGCAAGTAATCAAATTAGTAGACAAAAACATGATTTGTTCTGATGATATACTGTATACATTTTCCAGATGGATTCAGTTAAGAAGACAGGGATATTACTGAATGCATGAGCTATTAATTTTTGAAGATAAATAAACAGAACAGTATTTCAGGAGATTCCAGTATAAGCATATTTGCTAAAAAGTGATTATTCATTTGGGTTTAAAAATGAATTATACTTTTCCGTCCTCCTTGGGGTCTCTGGACTGTTTACTGACATAGGAATATCAGTGTTAAAAAAGGAACAGCATTGCTAAATGCTCTGTCTCCCAAAGTATTTTTGGATGCAACAGTTTCTTTGGATGTTGCTTTGCTGGCTCATAGGTCTCCGGCTGCTATACAGTATAGAAGGGCTATACAGTAGTGCATGTTATTCTCCATTAGCCCTTTAACTGTCTATGTCGAGCATGTTTGTAATAAGATACATGATAGTTAAGCAATAACCGATGAGTGGGCATGGTTTGATCACAAGGGCGAAGCCAGAAATTTTTAAAAAAAGCCAATCATAAACATTTTGGAAATATAGAGTATATTTTAGAGCATTTATTATAACTGTAATTGCCTTAATATTGCTACAACTCAAGTGCTCTGGGTTGCACTGTATCTGAAGTGTTTGTGTGTTTTAGCTGCTTTTCTGTATATATAGATTTCTCTGTATATGTAGACTAGCTACTTATTCGGCTGTGTTACTGCCTCTTAAATTGTTTTTCAGTTGTGCACTTGCCTTGCTTCAATTGCTAATTTTGTAGAGTTTGTATTGCATTTAGTGTTTAGGATTACACACTCAAGTGTGTTAGCCTTTTTCTGTGTTTATTTACTGTATTATTGCATTGTTTAGCCTGTTTCAACAAAAAAAAAAAAATATATATATATATATATATATATATATATATATATATATATATATATAGTATCTTGTTTGCTCGTTTCCCACCTTTTCTAGCCAGTCCATATCCCAGGCTTTGCTTGTTTCAGGACTTTATTTTTTGTGCTCAGAGCTATCCAGACCGTGCTGTGGTAGAGGGAAGTCCTACTGCCTACCAGTGCAACTGGTGAGCATTTTACTGCCTATCTAACGCTAGAGGAGTAGTTTCCAGCTCTGTAATTGTAATTGTATTAGCCTTTTTGGGCTGATTTCTATCCCTTTCAACTTTCTGGCTTAAAAGCATGTGTGTTTGCACATTTTTCACATCGTGCAGCACTACGAGGCTACAGTTAAACTATTCCGGGTGCCAGAAAGTCTGCTCTTCAAATTTTCCCTTAAAACTAGTTGGTGTCTCAGTAGTAGCACTAAAATCTGAACTCCTGTGACTAGCACTTGCTCTAGAACCTGCTGGAAAGCACTAGGAAGCTTGAAACTGATACAAGCACTCAGCTTTCCTTGTCAATAAGGAGAAATAAATCATAGGTACTAAACAGCCTACAATTGCAAAGTACCTTGCAAAGGTAAGGGAAAACAGCTCTTAAACTTTACAAAAAAGCACCTAAACAGGCATGTCCAAGGGTCAGCTTCCGGTGATTTCTCCTGTCCACCTGGTGAATCTGGGCATACTGGGGCAATGCGGCAACTGCCTCATGTAGACAGAAAATCCTCTCCTCCTACCACCCAACACTACAACCTGCGAGAGATGCACTTACATAGCCAAACTGAAAGCAAAGCTCTGTCCAGTCAAGATTGTGCTAGACAGTCAAGAGGAGAAGGCTAACACCTGCATTACACCTCTAGCAACTTATAGCCCTTCAAAACCCACACCATCAACACCCACACATAGCAACACTAAACCCACATATGCGGAGATCCTTAACATTAACCTGCTCAAGCAACAAGGACCACCGAAGCCGAAACGCAAGCAAACACCAGTCACAACCAAAGTGACACATAGCTCACAACACCAGTGTGCCACCCAACAACAGCCCCTAAGGCAAGACAATCTACCCAACACTTTAGTCATAGGTGACTCTAGTCAGGCACACTGATGTCCCACTCACCAGGCTGAACAAGGAGAAAATTACAGTCAGCTGCCTGTCGGGTGCCAGGATCCGCCACATAATGCATGTACTCAAGTCACTCCACAACAAGTACAAATACAACTCTGTCATTGTCCTCCCTGGACTACATGAAAAGAGACATGGAAGAGCTCTTGGATCATGTGACCCAGGCAGGTATGACCCTAGCCCTGAGTAGCATCCTGCCTTCGCCCAGAATGATACCACAGTATAAGGACAAAATGATTGACTTCAACAATTGGCTAAGCTTCTGGTGTCATACAAAGGGGATCCAGTATTTGCCTGCCTGGGAAGACATGATCGAAAAAACACGATGCTTTGCCAGAGATGGTCTGCACCTGTCACCCCTGGGATTCAGGTTACTGGCTAAAGCTCTTGCCACCCCTATAGTGCCTTTTTTAGGCAAGGTTCAAAGGATAAAACCACCACTGTAACAGATACAAGCATGCAAAATCTGAAGGTAATGCTACTCAGTGCTAGAAGTCTAAACCTCAAAATGCACACTCTCGAGGCACTCCTAAAAATGGAGAACATCAATATATGTGCAGTGACTGAACTCTGGTTCAAGGTTCCAGAGAGCACCCCTGCAATATCAGGCTACAATTCTTACCACACTTTTGGGCCACAAAACCAAGACCGAAACACTAAAGGTGGAGGAGTGTCCATATTCACCAAGGATATTCACACCTCCAGGCTAGTTGCCCAACACAATGCATCTGAAATTCTCCAGGTGCAACTAACACTAGGTAAGACTGCAGTCCAAATTGTAGCTTGCTACAGATTCCCCCCACCATACCCAAAGATTCTCACTACACCTTCCTAAACATACTGGAAAATAATAAGATACAACCAAACACCCTAATACTGGGTGATTTCAACTACCCTGCCATTAATTGGGAAAACCACTCAGGTACCAACTCCTTTTCTCAACGGTTCTTGGAATTTATAAATTCCAATGCCCTGGATCAACTAATCCACTGTCCCCCCCAGGGGCTCCAATATTCGAGACCTGGTCATTACCAATATGGGAGACAGATGCTCCACACCAGCAAATCACCCTTGACATCCTCATCCCACTCCTATCCCCCAGTAAGGAAACCTCCATAAAAAACTTCTCCAAAACCAACTTCATGCTACTGAAGTCAGAAGTGACAAACTTCACATCACAACGCAGATGGGATCTGGAAGTTCGACTGCAGAATCCTACACTAAGGCACTGTACGAGCACATCCACTCGTGCATGAATCGTGCCATCCGAAATAGAACCAAGATGATCTTCTCCAAAAAAAGGAAGCCAATCTGGTGGTCCCCCGCTATAAACAAACTATACAACAGAAGGAAGAAACTGTTGCAGAAAAGAGGAAAATCCCAGGATGCAAAAAACTCCCTCACCAGCCTCAGTAAGAAACTGAGATCCCTCATAAAATCCTCAAAAGCTAGTTACGAAAATAAAATTGCCAAAGATTCCAAAGACAACCACAAGGCATTCTATAGTTATGTCAAGAATCTAAATTGCAATGCTCAGATCTGCTCTGAGCTACAACAGAATGGCATTAAATATACTGATCCCAAGGATATTGCCAATATCCTGGCAGATTGATTTAGTGCCAACTTCACCCCCCTCTCACCCCCTAAAGGGCCCATCTCAATACCAAAAGATTGACAAATTCTGATAATCACAGCCACACAGGTAGAAACAGCACTCTCCAAAGCTAAGAATACAGCATCCATGAGACCAGATGACATCCCAGGCTGTGTACTACATGTACTACAAAATGAACTGGCACCCCACCTAAGTGTCCTGTTTAATCATAGCCTCACCTCAGGCTTCGTGCCCACTGAGTGGAGCACAGCTACAGTTATCCCGCTTCACAAGGGAAGATCTGCCTTGGATCCCGGGAACTACCGTCCCATCAGTCTGACAAGCCTGATCTGCAAAGGCATGGAACGCATTATCATGGAACTTATAAACAAAGACATTGGCAACCTTCAAACACTGGACCCCACCCAGTGTGGGTTTGTGAAGGGCCGATTTTGTCTCCTGAATCTGATTGACTTCTTTGAATCAGTCTCCAGAGCTGTGGACAATGGTAAGGCGGTCCACACAGCCTATCTGGACCTCGCCAAGGCCTTCAACACCATCCCCCACTCTGGAATCATAAATAAACTTACTAAGCTGGGCATAAATCCCTACATCACTCGATGGGTTGCCAACTGGCTTACTGACAGAACCCACACTTTAAAAGTAGCAGACTCCGCATCCAGCTCCAGACAAGTGACAAGTGGAGTACCTCAGGATTCAGTCCGGGGACCACTCTTGTTTGGCATCTACTTCTCTGAAGTACAAGCCAACACTGAGGGACTCTGGCTAACAAAGTTTGCAGATGACTGCAAACTGGGAGCCATTATAGAATCCCCAAATGATGTGAATATTCTACAAAAGGGCCTTACAGAAACAGATGCCTGGTGCCAGAGCCATGGGCTCAAGCTTAATGCCAAGAAATGTATAGTTATCCTCTTTGGAAAAAAACATGTACCCATGAACTACCACATAGGTGGCAGGACACTAAACATTGAAAGTGTGATGAGAGACTTAGGGACACAAGTGGACAGTGGCCTCACTTTCGATAACCACATTGCCACAACAGTCAGGAAATCCTTCTATGTGGCACATCTCATCACTAAGGGCTTTTCATCCAGAAAAAATAGGTCATTGTCCCACTGTACTCATCCCTTATTAGACTCATTATAGAGTATAATGCCCCATTTGGTATGTACCTCACAAGACATCTGCAACAGCTGGAAAGGCCACAGAAATACCTCACTAAAAGAATCAATCACAGGCCTAAAGCAGATGCCATATGCTGACCGTCTTAAAAATCTCTCCAGCTATACTCTGTGGCATATTGTCTACTCTGAGGCAATCTCTGCTTAACATACAAGGCCATGTCAAACCCTGAGCTGTTGGACATGCTCCACTTAAAGAAATCCCAATCCCTCAGAGCCACACGCTCCAAGGATCTAAACCTTATCATCACAATGAACAAAACATGCTGGAGGGATAGGTTCCTGACCCAGAGACTCTCTATACTCTGGAATAGACTGCCCATACATGTCAAGCAGAGCGCCTCATTGGTCCTCTTCAAAAGGAACCTTGATGATTGGATGGGAGATAGGAAATTCACCCCGGGGATCATGTCAGTCACCCTGCTAGACAGGGGCCCAGAGAAGTAAATATTGTGGGAAGAAATTTCCAGGGAATTGTTATGGCTAGGCCTGCATAGGCTGTAGGGCCGATAGCCTATTACCAACCTATGAACCTATGAACCTATGGGTAAATCCTCATATAGCCACACCCACTCATTAGTTATTGCAGTTATGCAAAGACATTATTTAAGACAGAAATTCATTACCTTTCTTAAATTATGTCTTTGTATAACTTCTCTGTAGTGTTCCTCTTCGTTTCCTGTTCATCCGCATTTGTTTGATGTACTGCACATGCGTATGGGACTTGTGTTCCCATGTTTGCACAGTACATCAGTGCTGTTGAAAACAAGCAGAGGAGGAAAGAAGATCTCTGCTGCCTTTTTTTTTTAAACTATAAAATCTGGACAGTTCAGAGACACGCGAGTCTTCTGAGAGAGAGCAGAGACGCAAGAAAAATCAGTCATTTCTTTAGTTTTGCAGAATGTACCTGACTTTTCTTGTATTTGCTGCACACATACCTCTCAACCTCTTAATACAAGAAATGTGAATAATGCCTTAAATAACGGGAAACAAAGGCCCCAAAATAGAGAGAGATTGTAAATGTTTGTCTTATAAACTTAGAAAGCTGCTAGAATAACAGGATTTGTGTTATCGTGCATTTGTCTGAAGGATACGAAGTCTGAAACTCGAATATGTGTCATTATTTAGTGACTTCACTCCGTAGTGATTTGTCAGAAAAACACATATTTTATGAGGAAAAGACCAAAAGTATGAGGTGAAAATCTTGAAAGTTGAGAGGCATGCCTCCTTAGCATATATCAATAGAAAAAAAGTCTGGCTGCTCAGTTGTACTTTAGTGGCGGGACTTTTTTCTATTGGTATATGCTCGATTTACAGTTGACACTGGTTGGCCTTTTCAAGCAGTGTCCTTGTTTTTGAATAAAAATTAGCTATCATTGTATAATGCATTTTATTCTCTGTTAGCCTTCCAGCTTAATTTTATCCATTTTAATGATGCAATCGTCTGTATTATAGGATATCAGATTGCAAATACAGCAGTATTATGGTAGGCTACCTGTAACTACCAAGTATTGACCCTGATGTAAGCCATTTTGGAGAAAAAAACATAGATCAAAACAGGAACTGGTATCGCATTTAATATAACAAATTATGTTTCTGGTGCAAGTTTTTACACCGTAATTTCTAGTGTAAATAGTGTGACCTGCTTACCCAATGTACAGCTTTCAGGTAGATAATGAAGGACTCAAACCTTGCGTTACAGGTTGAAACTTATTAGTAGCTCATATTTTTAATCCTTTGTGGTATGCTTCCGATGCTTCCAGAAAACAGTGTGTATCTAAGATGAAAGGAGTATGCAAACAGTGAAACTTCTTGACATTTATATAGTAGAGGCCAGAAAAGAGAAGAAGGAATATAGAAGAGTCATGTGACAAGGCCGGGGTAATAGGTAGAACTCTCAGCTTTTTTGCTTGGGGAGCAGCTCTTGCTCTGCTCATTATATTGAGGAGGCGGGCCATATAATGCCAGTATGTGAGGAGTAATTACACAACTTGCACTTATTAGATTGATATGCAGATAAACTTGCTGTTAAATCTACAGAGGCCACATGAGATGCATGCAAAACTTAATGATGACAGAACAGTGGAGTAGTTGTAGGAAGAGCAGAGAAGAGCTGGAAAGAGCTTACCTATTCTACAAGAAGTGATGAAACCAACACTCAGCAAGAGAGTGAGAATGGTGGAATTCAAGTAGGAAATGTTACAGATAGGAGGGGTAGTGGCATGATGCGGGAAGGAAAGGAGAGGAGACCCAGTGTGCAGAAAAAGAAGAGGGTTATGGTAATTGTAGATTGTAGACTTAGTCACAAAGCAGATTGAGTCTGGGCATTTGTGAAATGAGAGATCAGTTTTCAAATGAACTGGGCTTAGACTTAGTAAAACACTGGAGGATATGACCAAAGTGATACCAAAGAGGAGGAGTGGACACGTGTTGTGGTGTTTATTGTTAGAGGAGGCAGCTGAGGTGGTGGAAGAGAGAGGGCCAAGGAAGTAGTGGAGATGCCAGGAGAGGAAGTTGGAGGTAGCTTTTTCAGAAGTGTTACTTTTACCAGCAATCAGTACACGTAAGATTAGAGAGCATAATGACACATTGTGCTGGTGGACAAGGGAGAAAGGCTGTAAGGATGACAGAGAGAGACCTGGAAGAGTGACCATATTCAAAGGACTGCCTCTATCTTAGCCCATAATAGAAATCAGGATTTAGAGCTGTGTTAGAAAAATATATTTCAAGGACTGTACCTTTAAACTAAGATAGAAGTGGGAGGGAGAGTGACAGAAGCAGAATGGGGAGGTATTCAGCCAATAGGTAGAAGGTAAAAATATATGGAGAGTTTAGCAGATGACAAACAAAGGTGTCATGGACAGGTAGTTTTACTCTCTAATGCAAAGCACTCTGGATAGGAATATGGGGTGTTACGGTGATGTAGAAAGAGAGGTTGGACATTGCTTGAATCACAGGAACATGAAACAGTGGCATGAGGGGTGGTACATGAAGGTGTCTGGATATAGGCTGTTCAAAACTGATAGAGAAGGGAAAGATGGAGCAGAACAGCAGGCTGTGTAAAGGAAGGTGTCATATGTGTAGTCGGAGAGTAGGAAGAACATCAGAACAGGACTGTGACGAGAGTGCAGCCAGTGTCAGAAGCTACGTTAAGTGCCATGACAGTTAAGACAGAGAAAGGCACAAGAGATGGGAAAATAATAGTATATCATATCCTGGCCACAACAGAGTGGATGACAGGCTGCAGTAGAGGGGATAAAGGAATGGAGTAGCAGAATGTGGCTAATACTCATGGAGGATCTGAATCTGCTAAGAGCAGACTGGAGGCCCATGGGATATACGTAAATGACCCCTTAAGGATATCAAATGTTTCAGCTACATGGCTTTTGAATGTACATGACTTTATTTTTTTCCTTTTTAAGTCTTTATGGTTACATTCAGGCCAATAAAGCCAAAACCAACAAGATGTGGACATACATGTTTCAGCCTTTTTAATGATCTCATCAGCACAGCAAAAGTGGATAGCTTGGTTATATTTCAGAAACAATGGGTCTTTAAACACATCCGATGCCCATAAATATTTTACTGAATGGTTTGTCTGTGAGATGAAGTCAGAATTGACTGAGGTCTTGGACCGTGAGGGTTTCAGCCAGATGTTGTAGGACTGTACCGGAAAGGAGAGAATTCTAGATGTGATTCTAATTAATTCAGAAGGCATCGCTGATGTTCAGGTTATGGTACTGTTACCATTACCAGACACAGTCATGTCACTGTGTAGTTTAGAGTAGGAAGAAGGGTAAGAATAAAAAGCTAAGTATGAAGCTATGGGAGTTTCGAAGAATGGATCATGCTGTGCAGAGGGAGATGGTCAAGAATGAGTTAGGAGACTAGGATCAAATCACAGGAGTAAAACATGCTGCTAGGTCAGGGATATAGTACTGACGTATATGGACAAGAATGTGAGGAGAAGACAAAAAGACATAAGAAAACAAGGCTATTGTGTTGTACAGGGACATAAGTCTAGTAATTAAGGCAAAAGATAAGGCATACAAGGGGTGCGAAGGTGGAGCTGAAAGGCAGAGAAGGCCAGTAAAAGAAGGCTAAAAAAAGACACCAGAGATTGTACAGGTAGCAAAGGTTAAAGTTCAAAGGAAGCTAGCAGATGGGATTAAGAGAGGAAGCTAGCCAGGGCTTTTTAAGTATGTAGTGGAAACAAGACAGACTAGCCAGGTTGAGGAAAGAGGGGGAGGGGGAAATCACACCGTTCTGAAGAAAAAATCCAAACAACTGACTGAACAAATACTTTGTTTTAGTATTCACAAAACAAGAGGAAGGTTCCATGCTGGGAGGAAGGGAGGGAGGCAAGGCAGATTGGAGACAGCAATGGGCAGATACCAAAATGCAAGGGAAGGAGGTTCAGAGGGAAGTGGCTTCTATTAAAGAGGATGAAGCACAAGGACCAGATGGGGTGCCTTCTAGAATCATCCAAAATCTGGGCAGTGTTTTGTCAAACACCCTGAAGGTGGTTTTCAACAGATCATTGCTTAGTGCAGAAATGACAGAACACTGAAATGTAACAAGTATGGTAGTCTTGTACAAAGGAGGAGCAGAAAAAATCTGGTTAACTGCAGGATCGTTAGCTTAACAATTTAGCAAGAATCCTGAGGGGAAAGGCTGGTAGAATTTCTGGGGAACAACAATCTCCAGGCTGACAACAAACATGGATTCATAGCTAAAAGGAGCTGTCAGTCAGAATCGATCTACTGTGGACTTTAGCAAAACCTTTGACTCATTTCCACAGAGGAAGTTGATAGGAAAACTGTGTATGTTGGTGGGGGGTAAGACTATGACTGAGACAAAGGATAACTGCATGATTAAATGCTGGAACACAAAGAATTGTGATAAGGTAAATGTCTGGAATTTGGAAAGTGACTAATGGTGTACTGTTGAGGTATGTTCTCGGCCCAATATTATTCAGTGTAATTATGTAACACATACCTGGGGGAATGAAGAATAAGCCCAATCACTTTGATGATGACAGATAGGTACAGCAGTGGAAGGTGGGTGGAAAGAGTTCATCAAAGAATTTGGAAATGCTGTACAAATGAATAGAAAAGTAGCAGCTGAGGTTCATTGCAAACAAATGCAGTGTACTGCATTTAGGCCACAATGACCTTGGTATGAAGTATTACTTGTAGAGTAGGAAAAGGATCCGGACATTTTGTCACAACTGGATTGAACCACTGGGAACAGATTGGGAGAGCAGTGACAGCAGCAGTAAACAGAATTGCTGGGGTATCTATATAGTGGAATAGATTCAAAAACCAAAGAGGTAATGACCACACCTTAAGTACTATGTGCATTTCTGGAAGCCATATAAGGAAAAGGACATTAGACTGCTGGAAGCAGTCTTGCGAAAGCTACCAGAAAGATCCACTGGATAGAGGGGAAGGAATATGACCAGTGACTACAGCAGGTAGAGCTCTTCTCACTTGACACCAGAAGAGATGGAGATACATGGTATTGACACACAAGGTCATGTCAAGAAGGTCTGAAGGGTTCATTCTGAACATTAAGGACAGAGGGGCAGGAGAGGTATAATGGGGATATTGCAGAAGCTAACTACTCCATCGATCTCTGTAAGTACTGTTACACATAAAGGGCTGTGGATCTAAGGAATGGACTGTCAGAATAGGTGATGGAGAGGGAGTGCACAGAGACATTCAGGAAAACATGTAATAAGTGGATAAATGGTAAGGAGAAGGTAGGGAAAGAGAGGAGGTAGAATATTAAATGCACCAAAAAAAGCAGACAAAATAGGTTTTATGTCTCCTCCTCTCTTCAGGGAAATGTAATTGCCTTGGCTCTGTTACAAAGAGGAATGGAGTCCTGACTGTGGCCCAGACATCCTGTGATCGATAACTGGCTTGGGCCCTAGAGGAGCCGGGGGGGGTGGGAAGGAGGAACAAATGTAGGCTATCCCATTCTAGAATGGAGAGTGGGATTTTTGCCTGCAGTGTAGCATTCCCACCATGATGGTGATAGCAGTGCAATTGCATGGCAGATAACCACTGAATTTGACAAACTGGGGTTGGGAGCTAATTGGTGCTGTGTGTTGATGCCCTTGACCTCAAAACCAGTTAAGGTATGCCAAAATCCCTTTCATACTAGGACAGTATATATGATGCTGCTGAGGAGCTGCAGTTTGTGTTTAGGAGGAAATGGAGCAAAACCTAGCACCTGATGGTCAGCTGGGAAGTTATTGAGGGGGGCAAAAATGTAAAGGTGGCGACCCTCTGAGTGTTCATTACCCTGCCTGTGTATGGATTTAACTGTTACTACCTACTTGCAGGAATGGAATCCCAGCCGTACTTGCACAGACACTGGAGCATTTATTGAACTGTTATTAAAAAGCACACGCACACACTTGTATTTATTTGCAGGAGCACTAGTCTGCCATGTCTCCAGACACTGCTGTCTGTGTTAAGTTACACAGTTTTTGTATGGTGTAAGTATAGAGTCTCATGTTTAGTTTAAAATGGAAGTACACAGTGGTCCTGTGTTTTGGCTCATGAATAGCTAGGACAATTTTTGACTTATTGCATAAAGGGAGGTATTTAATCTTATCTGAGCTTAACAGGTAAAAGTAGTCAAAGAATGTTCACATTAAATTAATGTATAGTTTTATAGGTCTGTATTAACCAAACACACTGCAGAGCATATTTGTTCTGTGGCTTTGTTTGTCAGTTAACAAAGGGTACTTTATTAATGACCATAGCACAGATGCTGATTGAGTACATTCTTCCCCTATTCATGAGACATACTTTTGAATATTACATTCTTTACATATCTGCCAAGTTAGCTATTAACTCCTTAACGTGTATAACTTCAGCTTTTCCCCTGGGCTCACTGTTACACATGATAGTCATATTACTGGTTTTTCATGGCTTTTGTAAACATCTTTATTAAACATAATATTAAAAAAGTGACATAAGTACACATACAGTAATACAAAATAAAACAAACCGCACTGACATTTCTTTTGCTATTTTCATGTAGTGTAAATTTTAACAGTTTTCATTTACTCCAAAATTACATAAATTGTACACTTACTGCCTTCCCCTAATTTTCATTCTTCCTCCTGAACACTATTCTGCAGATACTGTTCTGTGTACCAAAGCCATTCTAGCCCATGAGCACTGATAATTCTGAAAACTGGGTCATGAAGGGCTAAGCTTTGAAAGGCTCTAGGGGCCATTAGGCAAGTAACATCCCATGATCCTATGCAATTTGTTTATTTCCTTTTCTAAAGATCTCACTTCCAGTTCTCTTATCCCATTTGCAATGTTCAGTACTTCCATTTCACTTGGTTTAGATTTTGATTTCTATTTTCTAGTAATTATTATTATTATTTTTCATCAATAGCATTAAACTTAGTAAAGCCTTGCTATGTCTGGGCAATTTATAACCTGTATCCCAGCTCAGAAAAATCAATTCTTTTGTTATAGCCATTTGCTTCCTCAACATTTTTAACAAAGTATTCTGTAGGGATATTTTTTTAATCTGCTGACTGAATGCTTTCCCAAAAAAAATGTTCCCTATGTTTCCAGTCACACCTCCAACATTGGCTATCTGCCTGAGGAAAAATTCTCTGAAGTCTGATTCGGATATAAAAATATCTATGCAGACACTTCCAAGGAAAATTCCTAAACCTTCTAGACTTTGTTGCATCCTTCAGAGTGTAAATCAAACAACAAAGATTACCAGTGGTTCTGGTAAATCGACCTCACATTCAGGAAACCTGAGTACACAGGATGAACAAGTACATAAACCACAGCAGGTATGCAAAGAAAGCTGTCCCCAGAGTGAAGATAGCAGACTGCCTTCACTTCCTTGTTATGTGAAAAAATGAAATATAAAAACTCTTAAGAAAATGTAATAAACAATCCAGAACTGCAGATATTAATTCCTCTTCTATAAAAGTACTGAAGAAAAACTAAACTCAAGCAGACGTAATAATCAGAATAACTCAGCTTTTATTTCTGATAAGCACTTTCATCCACCAAATGGACTTCATCAGATCAGCTCTTCAATAACAGCTTCAGCCATGGAATACAAAATACATGCTTAATGAAAACAAAGGATCATACATCATGACTGACAAACTCATGCATAGTAATGAACCAAAACAGACAGCAACTCATAATAGGGTAGCCGACCAACATAAGCAAACCTGATGTAAACAAGAACCACCTTAGATCCTGACAGGGACAGATCACAACAAAAGGGCCAAAAAACAAGGTCACTCCTGAACCTCAGAACCATTGATTTACATTCTCTATGTTGGTGACTCAAAATGGCCATATATCTGTGTTAACAAAAGTTAGTCATTACATGCTTTAACCATAGGGGGTACACAGTTTAAGTCAGGTAAACGAGGTGACAAAAAATGAACATAGCCAATCCTCACAGAGAAGGGTATTACAAATAAAACAGAAAAATAAAATGCCCAAGAAAATAACTAAACTGTAAATTTATGGCTCAGGTCCAGAATTCAGGCCCAGACAAGAGTACAAATAATTACAAATCCTTACAACTAACACTCCAACAGTAAGAATCAGAACAACCAGTCTGAAAAATAAAATAAAAGAAAAGAAAAAGGGTGAGTGCTAAAGCATCAATTAAAAGTAACCACACAAAGCAAAACAATGAGTTCAGTCCAAAAAGGAATCAGATGGAGTACGGAATCAGAAAATAAGCTGCCTAAAGATCAATAGTACAATCCAAACCAAAATAAGAAATAGTAATAAAACAAAGTTCGAATAGACTAAAGTGCAGAACTAGTAATTAAGTTCTACTCTGTCTCCAGACAAAAACAAGGTGTAACAAAACTCCCTTCACTGAAGGTCATTTAGCACCAAGCGTCAACAAGACCCTAGTAAAAGGAGTTTAAGATTCGGAGTAATAAACCAAAAAGAAAAATTGAAAACATCTGATACCCAAAGTGAGGAAGAGTGTGTGAGCTTGCGTGTGTCAGCAGATAAATGAATCAAGAAAGGAGTACATACCACAGTAATCTTACCAGATGTGACAGAAAGAAACATCACAGATACAAAAAAAAAAAACAATGAAATAAAAACTGTAATTGTATGTGCATTAAAAACAAAGAAACACTTTCACCCATAGGGCTTCATTCAGCCACTTTTAAAACTGAGCACCCAATAAATCAGTCATATACACTGGCCCTTTTTATTTTATTTTATTGTATTTCTAGACTGGGTAGGAGACTAAGATCAAATCGCAGGAGTAAACAAGCTGCTGTTTTCATTACTCATATACTTAGTTTTCCATGGGTAAAGCTGTTATTGAAAAGTTGATCTAATGAGGTCCACTTGGAGGATGAAAGTGCTTATCAGAAATAAAAGCTGAGTTATTCCACCAAGTCTGCTTGAGTTTTTTCGGTATTTTTATAGTAGAGAAGTTAGCATCTGAAGTTATGGAGTATTTATTACTGTTTCTTTTAATTTTAAGTGTAAGAGTTTTTATTTATTATTTTTCTCCAGCAACAAGGAGGTGAAGGCAGTCTGCTATTTTCAAGATGGTGGCAGGTATCTTCTTGCATCTCTACTGTGGTTTATATGCTTCAGAGTATACAGATGTCCTCTCATTGTTCCTTTGTATGTTGCCCTTTCCTTCTCTCTTCCCAGTCTTTCCTAACTTCCCTGATTGATTTTTATAGTTATCTTGCAATGTTTTATATGCCCTGTTAATCATCCCTTTTCTAACAGCAGCTTCTTTTTTAGACTCTGGTAAAAATATTACCTTTCATTTAACAAGCCCCATGTCTGTTTCTCTTTGCCTGAACTCTGTTAACAGTCCCTGGTAGGGAAGACAGTTTATAACCTGCAGTGCAAACTTCCGTTTAGCCCCATCCCACTCTGTTACCTTTCCGTCTGAGTTATTTGCTCCAAGAACCTTTGTTCCTTTGCTATTTTTTTCCAGTAAATTCCCTCCTCCCTTTGCTTATTTGCTGTTAACCAAATTGATAAAACTCCTTTCTCAATCTCTGTGTCAGCTTAGTTCTTAGAATACCTTCTGCTATTTTATGAATGTAATATTCTGTATGGTTGTTATTCTTATTAAGGATCCACGTTCAAAATCCTGCTGTCTCGCCTTACCTCTCAATCCCTGCCTCATTTCATCATTATCAGTTTTCACTTTGATTTATAATCTTCTGCTTGTGTTATGTTATGTATATGAGCTATAATTGTGTAGCTCTAAAATATCCATTCAAATCAGTTAATCATAAACTGCCTTATTCTACAGGGAAAAACTTCTCCTGCTTAACTCTTATCCTCTTCCCCTCCCAAAGAAATTCCTTCAACTCTGTTAATTATGGTCCAGTACTTCTCCTTGTGTTGATAAAGATATTCCTGGTCTCTATATAAAATTAAAGGGACTAGAGCATTTACATTGATGGAATCTTACTATCAGTGTCCATAATCGAGAGCTCCCAGTTTCTCAATTTTTGTACTATATTTTGTTTAGATGAATGGATTGTATGAGAGAAGGCTTTCAGTGGTAAGGCATTACTGTCAAAGAACATAGGAGAGTAGCACTGAATTAAGAGAAATGACAACAGTTGTTGTGACACCCCGACCTCATGTAGAAAATGGAAAAAAGGAGGTTGATGATGATGATGATGAAGCAGGTATATTACTTAGGGTTTATTAACAGATGATAGAATCGCAGTTGACTGAAATCACATGGTTGAAACAATTTGACTGAAAACCCATTTAACTGAAGCAGATTTCACCTAATCAAACATGACAGAAATGTGCAGATGCAGTATGTGATGATGTCATTTCTGAGGATATGATTTGCTAGCCAAGTGAACCTAGAAGATTATATGTGAATTGGCAGTGCCTCCTGTAATGTCATACCTATAGCCGGCCTTAGGCATAGGCCAACTAGGCAGCTTCCTAGGGCGCTTCTGTAGTAGGGGCACTTTACCAGTAATCTGGCTGGTATAGGTATACCAAGATGGGGGCACTGGGTGGTGTTGGTGGGGTGCTGTAGAGACCTTTTGCCTAGGGCACCAGTTGACCAAAGGCCAGTCCTGGTCGTACCTCCACATTTTTAGATGTTTGTGTTTGTACACCAAAATTGATGCACTATGTGTGTGGTATTTTTTCCTTTTGCCATTGTTATGTGACTGTGGAATTAGTATAATTAAGTCATTAACACCTGCGTGGTATGGAATGTCACAACTCTAGCAGCCTACACACATCATGCATTCCAGCGCATTTTCTGAAAAATAAACTTAAACAGCATAAGATAAAGTGTAAATAATTTATGAACGATAAAAGCTATAAAAACTGTACAAATAGCAATGTTTCAGTAATAAATATTTTAGCAGTGATAATAGTGCATTCATAGTCTTTTCCATAAATACCGTAATATGTTATAATTCAAGCAAAACTCCAAGTTATTTTTTTGAAATGTTCACAGATATTCATATCTTGAAAACTTTACAACCTAGACATATATTCTTAGAACATTTTTGTTAGCCTGATATAAGCTTTCACGTGACAAAAAGAAATTCCTCCATAAATTAATGTTTACTCAGATATTTACAGAAATATGAAAAAGAAAATGAACAAGCAGAGGAATATGTCTAGTTCTAACCTCCCCACCACGAGTGTTGAGGAAAAAAATAAATAACAAAGAAACTAGTGGTCTTAAAACTTCATTGATGATCTCAGTCACAATAATTTCCAAAAATCATGAAACCCAGGTAGTGTTCCAAAGCAACAAGCCTTTATTCATCACAAACAAATGATCCTCAGTAACAGAAAATCAGAAATATTTTAACAATGTTAAACATAGCTTCTATATACTTACAAGTATGTGTGGAAAATATACGTATTGTTTAATTTTAAAACAGCCTTTTCAAGGCAAACAGTATAAACAGAGACATAAAAGTGCATTTTAGAACAAGTACCCACCCCCCCACACACACACACACACTACTACTGATTAGATAAAACTAAATCCTAGTTAAGGAAAATACTATTTCCAACCCACATTCCAAAATCAGATGTTAGAAAAGCATAAAATACACATACGACTTTTAGCTAAAATGCTTTTGGCTACCTAATGAAATAAAGTCTTCATCAGGTCTGTGACAAGAACTTTGTTTGTGTCTTTTGGCTTTTCCCGGTTAGGGGTCACCACAGCGGAACTCCGGTCTGCTAATGATTGGCAGTTGATTTTTACGTACCGGCTTGCCAGGCCTGACGCACAACCTTCAATGAAGGTACGCCCATTCACGCATGTCTCCACGCAGAGTGACGCTCTAGCTGAGAATCTAACCGGACAGCATCTTACTGTGAGGCGACAACTCTACCGCAGCAGAAAAAACACACAGCAATCTAAGTACGAATATAAAGTGTGCATGAGTTTGCATGCACTTTTATACATTACTAGTTTACTTTACCCACTGTTTTCTGCATTTTTTTGTATGTTTTTTTTCTACTAGTTTTCATTGTATAAATGTATTTTGGGGCTGTAAACATGAAAACTGTCATGACAGTTTTTTTGCAAAGCACAGACATTTTTTCTGAGCTGTTAATTAGTTTTTTATGCACACTAATACACATGGATGGATATTTACTAGATATTATTAGTCAGATGTATTTTTATATTTATAGTGTTCTAGTTAGACTATATTTATGGTTAGATAGCTATGTGCTTTTTTTTTCTTGTCACAGACTTGATGGCGGCTTTATTGCATTAGGTAGCCGAAAGTGATATTAGTTAAAAGTCTTATGTATATTTTATGCTTTTCTTCATACCTGACTTTGGAATGGGGGTTGGAAATAGAGAGACAGTGTTTTCCTTATCTAGGATTTAGTTTGATCTAATCAGTAGTAGTGTGTGGGGGTGGATGCTTGTTCTAAAATGCATTTTTACAGCCCTGTTTATACTGTTTGCCTTGAATAGGCTGGTTTAAAATTAAACAATAAGTACATTTCCACACCTACTTTTAAGTCTACCTGATACATTTAACATTATTAAAATATTTCTGATTTTTTGTTAATGAGGATGGCTTATTTGTGATGAATAAAGGCTTGTTGCTTTGGAACACTACCTGGGTTTCATGATTTTTGGAAATTATTGTGGCTGAGCTCATCAACAAAGTTTTAAGACCACTAGTTTTTTTTTTGTTATTTAGTTACAGAAATATGAAAAAATATGTTTAATTGTATAATTAGCAATACAAATAGTGGATAACTCTCAAAGATGTGCAACTTGCAGTGCAAATATCAAATATAGTTTTCTTCAGTGACATCTAAGGTTTCATCTATTGTCATTCAGCAGTGTGTAAGTACGTTTCTTTTTGAATCTTTAAGCACATATGGAAATATTGCTTGTTTCATAATTACTAACAAACAAGTAGCAATAGTTCCACTGTGGTGTAATATAAACCATCATTTCCAGTGAATTGCCCTGTCTCCTGCATTGGTGATTCACACCATATGCCTCAATAAAATGTAGGCCTCTTAGTTATGAAAACATGAAAATACATTTGAAAATATGAATAATAAGTGGCAACAAAGATTAATTTCTCCACTGCAGGACATTGTAGTCTAACAATCTTAGTATAATTTTGTTAATAACTCCTTGCCTTTTCTAATACTGGCTTTTATTAGCTGGTAAGTCATTAGTTAAAGAAGCCAGACCCAAAAAAGTTCTGGGCATAATAAGGAGGTATGGGTGCGAACTTGAAGTATACAGAAAAGGCGTTATAGGCTTGAGTGAGTTGCAGTAGGTGTGGGGGTGCAAGGAAGCTTTCCCCTGCAAAAAAAAAAACATTTTTATGGAGCATTTTGTTATGTAGAATGTTTTTTATGATTTATGATTCAGTGAAATGAGTTTCAGTCAAATGGATTTTTAGCCAATTGGTTTTCAAACTGCTGCAGTCGTGATTTTCAGTCAACTGATGTTTAATCATCTTATAGAAAACTGTTAATTAGATATATTCATTAAATTCAAGTATATAGAGTAAAGCAAAAGCATTGTTGTACTACAATAAAGGTTGTTAGGGCGACTGAAGTAGTAAAACCTTTTTTTGGGGGGGGTTGGGGGCAGAAAATAAACAATTGAGTTCCCTCACAATTTGATTTGATACTTGGGATGGCTGTCTACTCTGAGTATGCTTTCCTCATTCCCCCTTTTTTCTGGTTAATTCCTGCTGTCATGCTAAGTGTTTTCATTATAATCTTTTTGTAAGTTGACTGAATGACTTCTAGTTGTATATCTACATAGTTTAGTGTGATTCTAGTAGGAAGAACCAACCCAGTTTGTGTGGAAGTAAGTAACAAAAGACCAGTGGGGTGTATACATTCTCTTAATCCTAACAAGGCAATGCCATGTACAAACCAAAAGAGCCCATGAGCTGTAGAGATGTGAGCTTTAGAGCTGCCATATATCAAGGTCCTAATATGATGCCTGTATCTGAAAGTAAAGCTAATTGCAGAGTTGTTGTTGCGTCTTTCGGCTTATCCCTGTTAGGGGTCGCCACAGCGGAACTCCGGTCCGCTAATGTTTGGTAGTGGATTTTTACGTGCCGAGTTACCAGCCCTGACGCACAACCTTCAATGAAGGTACGCCCATTCATGCATGCCTCCACACAGAAGACACTCTAGCTGGGAATCGAACGGTACAATGTCTTGCTGTGAGGCGACAACGCTACCGCAGCACCACTACTAATTGCAGAGTGCCATCTTTATTTATCAAATTATTTATTTATTTATTTTTGTTTACCAGTGTAGTGCACTGGTCAGTACTGACCAATTTCAGGTTTAGCCCAGGTGAAACACAAGACATTTCACAAAAAATACAGAGATGTAAACAATAACAAAGTACTTCAAATTAACTACATAGAAAAAAAACTGTGTATACACATGCTAGTGAACAAGCACATTGTAATATGCAATCAAGTAGAGTGCAATGTACAGTATATGCATTAGTTTCTAAATTGGGTCAGTCTTCAGTGAATCTTGAGAGAGAAGAGACTCGGAAAGGAGAATAGGTGATATGTCCTGCGTTGAAGCAGGAGCGTTTGGCTTGGATGAAGTGCATTTTGAATTTGTCATAAGTGTTAATTTCCGTAATGCCAATGGGGAGAGTTTGCCAAACAGCAGGTGCCTGAGGGGAGAAAGCATGTACAGTGCTGTGGAGTTTGGTCTAGGGGTAATAAGAGTTGGTGTGGCATTTTTTTTTAAATCTGCTGCAGTGAGCGTTATCTCTTACTTTGTAACCACCCTGATTCCATTGTGAGAAGCACTATCCTCAGCCTTTCTTTCCATGTACTCCTTCCTGAGTCTCTAAATGCAAGTCATTAATAAAATTTGTATTAGTAGGGAAGCAGGCAGATAGCATGTTATTGCACAATGAGGTCATCTCCTTCCTGCAATAACATCATTTAAATTTTATTCTTAATGCCATATTTCTTTTATCAGATATGTTATTTTTAGTGAATTATTATGCACGATGAACTGAATTAAACCTTAACAGTGTATGATATGTTTCACTTCCCACCACTATAAAACAGAAATAAAGAGCTTCTAGAGCCAATTAAAAATACTGTGATGGTACAACATTCTGCATCACCAGGAATCAATAATAAAGAAACTGCATTTCTATTTTTTAATAAACAAACTAATTTGAAGTATATTATTCATCATAATCTGAGACACCCCACACTGCCGTTTATGCTAACAGATTGGAGCCTTTGTTATACCAACAGAATAAAATATAAATGTTGTGATGGACTTTTGCTTTGGGGTTAGTGTGTGAATGCTGAGACTTGCAAACAGAGAGCAGCTAAGATGTGATAGCCTGTGCGTCATATACACATTCAGAACATGTAATCCTGTTCTGTTTTTGTGTCACCTTACATTCATGAACAGCCTCAGCTCACTTGTTCAGTGGAGTGGGATTCACGTAAATTCGACACAAGATCATTATAATCTTATAAGATGTGAATATCATTTGGGATTCACGTAAATTAGACACAAGATCACTATAATCTTATAAGATGTGAATATCATTAAGGGCTTTGGAATTTCAGTTACTTCTTTAGTAAACATTTAGAGCTCTTTGGCAGTTAAAATAGCAGTATTTCACTGCTTTACTTAGCTGAAAGGAGTCCATCAGTTTCTGTGCTAATGCGTAGCAATAAGACTGCCATGTTTTTTGATGTAGTACAGCTGCTGTGTTATAGTTTTAAATTGCAGCTGCAGTGTTCCCAGTTCATGGTACTCCTTCAGGTTTAATTTTCAATTCTTTACTAAGATCTCATTCTCTTTACAGGTGTCTGCTTCTTATACAGTATAGAGGATTATGACTGGATCTCTGATCGTAACCATGGTATTATGTGTTCGAGACCTGGGTACCAGAAATTCATTTTGAGAGCAAAGCTCAAGAGGTGAATCTTGGCATCCATGTTGAAAACACATAATGGAGGATTATGATCGGAGACCCCATCATAGTTCTTTGTAGTGCATGGAGCTTCATCTGCTCCATATACTAGAAGGTACAGAAAAATAAGTGCAAAATATTTTTCTGGTTGTCGAAGCCATAAAGCACTTAATGAGCACTGTCAAAAAGACAATATAACACTTATGTTAGGGAAAGAAAGTCAGGGACAGATTACTGACACACAGCAGACAGAAAGAATTGTTTTTAATTCTTCCTCTATTGTATTACTGCCTAGTGGGATACCCAGTTTTAATAGTTTAATCAGGGATTGGGTGTCACTGTACAGAACACTTAACTGGTTTGTCTTTTTCTTGGTATCAGATCACTATGTATCTATATATTTATATATATTATATGGTATCATAATCACTGTGGTCCATGTAGTACAAAGTTGTTTCGGGTCTTATAATCCCAAATCATAACCAGAAACTAAAAGGAAAATAAGAAATATTTGATTAAAATACTTATTAGTCACCATCTGAAAATATATTGTACCCAAAGTTACGTTTTATTTTACAAATCAAAGTAACTATTTGAAAACAAGACTGATCCATTGTACTCCAACAAACAGTTTTCACCAGTATTTCCTTTGCATTGTCTTGTATGAGCTCTTCACTCCACTAATATATTTTCATTGAAAATATGAACAATATGCAAATTAGAACCAACTCTAATGTGTTCTTCCCTTCCTGTGCTTATTTTTCTCCAAAAACAAAAAAAAAATGAACTTCAGAAGCTAGTAGCTGTGATTCTACATCTAAAAGTAGAACAGAGATGATAATAACATTGTGTGGATTTACTTGACTTTTCTCAGTGCATAATGTTGTGTGCATGTGTGTTTGTGTGCGTGCATGTGCATGCAGTTGTGTTATATCCCTGACATACCTGCACACACTGACACACATGTTCAAACATTTGACACTTCATCAGCCCAAATTAAATTGCTTTTGAAAGGCTCTGCTGTGCAATGCAGAGGTGTAATTTAGACAAACAACTCATTGTATGTTGTTGAAGGCTGACATTGTGGTGGGCTATCCTCTCCCATTCGATATCAATAAACTCATGGGACTTGTTTATTTTATGTTACATTTGTTTACCGGGAAATTCCGACTGGACACAGGTCCTTTTTCAGCAGAGGCCCAGGGAGAAAAGCTCCTCAAGTACAATAAGAAATATACAATAGAAAATGTTACAATAGTAGATGATTTTACAGTAAACCACATGGCATGCAGAGTACACGGTACAGTTGAAGAACAAACAACAGCAAGTGTTAAAATTGAGCAGACAGTTAAATAATACCTGAGGAGTAAGCTGATAATAAAATATAAAGAAATAATGCTGTACCAAGTGGCTGGGAGTGTAGTTAGTCAGGGTTGGAGCAAGGGCAGAGCCAATGCATTTTTAGGTGAGACTTGAGAGTGGTTTTGAATAGACTGCTAGACTTGTTAGTTCATGAGTGCTTCCTTGAGTGTCCAAGTAAAATGAAATGGAACAGAAAACAGGCTCCGTGGCAGGCATATGCTTTGCAGATTTCAACGGTAATCTGAATGGTTAAACTTAGCTAATACATACGGTTCTCATATGCTTTGCAGATCTCTTTAGATGTAGCATTTCTAATGGAGCTGGATCAGACATGGCTTTAAAATTCTAATGAGAAAGGGGTCCTAGTTCTCCTACCCAACATGAAAACATGCAACCTACCTGTAAAAATGTGGAATTGTGTGGGAGAAAGGACACAAAACAAAAGAAAATAAAACTGGGAAATCCTGTTTTTTTTGTATATTTCAATTGACATGCTACACAATTTAAGCTGCATGCCAGCTTTCCAATATGCATATTGCATAATTCAGGGCTCATTGGTTAACCCTTTCCTATTTGGCATCTATTTATCAGACCTTTAGGCCAGTACTCATGATCTGCAGTTAATTCAGTCTGTAGATGACTAAAATAGGTGCTGTTATTCAATTGTCCATTGACTCCCAATTATTCCAACATGGATTAGACTATGTTAACAATTAGTGCAAGGAGAGTTGTCTCAAATTCAATACAAAAATGTGTAGTTCATTTTGGTAAACAGAATACTTCCACATCATACCGTATAGGTGAGACAGACAGGCACTGCTGTTAGGGATCTGGATACTCTTGTTGATAATTCCTTGTCTTTTAGCTATCATGTTTTTGCAGTAGTTCAGAAATCCTGCTGTCTGACTCATCTGGTTTCCAACAGCATGTCTTCTAGATAAAATAAAAGTCTTAATTTCCCTTTACTTGTAAGTCATCACAGTCATTATTGATATAATGCCCCCTTTGGCATGTATTTTTCTAACTACATCACTCAGATTGAGAGACCTTAGAGATTCCAACCTAGAACAATCAATAGCCTCAAGCCACTCAGTTTTATGGGTAGACTGTCAGCCCTCTCTCTTTGCACTTGCTCTCTTATAGACTCCTCCACAGGGATCTGTGTCTAGTTTTTCCAACCATGAGAGAAGCAACCCTCCTAGACCTACTATTCCTTCAAAGAACAAATCATCACTCAAATACCCAGTTAAAGGAACTAGTTTTATCAGCAGCTAAATAAGACCCATTGACACAATAGAGTTGTATCCTGATGTTTGCTTGTGCAACATATGAAGCACCTTTACTGTCTGAAGGTTGTTGTTGTCCTTTCGGAATGGGCAGCCTCCTGTAGTCTAACTTGTATTGCTTTCTTGAGGCTGAAGGGAATTTTTAAATATGTTTGTTTATTTACTTATTTATTTTTGGTTAGACTTGTAATAGTTGACTGATTGCCTAGTACTTACCTATGAACCTGTATACTAATGTCAAAGCTAGGTCTATATCAAGTTATATGCTGATCATCATAAATGCTTGGCACACCTTAATTTGCCCTACTGTAGCCCCCTCACAGCATTTCCCCTTAGCAGTGTTTCCTACTTAGTCTGTTTTCTTAGGCCTTCTCTGCATAAATGTCTGTGTTGAGTGAGACATTCTTACTTAGTAAAATGTGATAAATAGGAAAATGAATAATAAACAAAGTCCTTTTTACTTTTTTGAGTTCATGCAGTAACTGTTTTTAATCATGTAAGGATTTGTTAAAACCAATAATTACAAGTAAACAGACATTAATTTGAACTTAAGCCTATAACTTTATGCTTCTGCAAACTGTGGGCCTTTGCCAAGAAGAACTGAGAGATGATACAAAGAAGAGAGTTTGCGGGTAGATGATGGAACAATCAAGAAGCTATGAGATATGAGTGCAGCGTTCTAAATACATAACTGCTTTTGTCATTATGCATCTATTTCTGTAGCTAATACATAAGGTTAGCCCCATAAATATGGTGACAGTAGCAAAGGTAATCCTGTTTCTTTACAAGAGAGCCACCTTTTAGTGTCACCACTGGACATCTCCTTTCCTTTTGCATTGTTTTTTTTTAATTATATGCTTTAAAAAATTTTGAGTTACTCTGAACAACTATTTGACATACATGAGGAAGTCACAACATGGAATCTTATTGTTTTTATTGTGTACTGAAAAATCTCATTTATTGCAAAAGATATTAGAACAGGTAATTGTATAGGAAGACTTGACTGCATAAGCATGACATTGGCTGGATAGATACATTAGTGAATTTCATGAAAAGATCTTATTCTCAGTTCCTGTTTCAGCTAACTGTATACAATGAGCTTTTTTATTCACTTTTATTATTTTATTTTTTGCTTCCTGATTTCATTGTGTTGTTATCTGTCTACTAATCACCTGCACTAACTTTAGTTTCTTTGCAAATACTTTCCTCCTTGGAACTTTCCAGTCATGTCCTGAGGATCATTTTTTCTCTTTACTTTGTTCCTCTTTATGATTTGCGTTTCATTTTTCCAAAAACAGTTAAGATGCAAAAGAAATATTCACTGTGCAATTGTATGTTGTGATATTTGAGTCAAGTTGCTGTACATTACTTAACACTTCTAGAGTGGATTTCAGTATTTGAAAATTACTATAGGTTCATAGGTAGGTACTAGGCTATCGGCCCTAGGGCCCATACAAGCCTAGCCAAAAAATGTACCCTGGCTTTCGCCACCCAAGAAAATTATTTTAGTGTGCCGCTGTCGAGCAGAGCCATAGAAGTGATCCCCGGGGTGAATTTCCCATCCAATCATCAAGATTTTTCTTGAAGAGCGCTAATGAGGAGCTCTGTTTGACATAGATAGGTAATCTGTTCCAAAGTATGGGAAGTCTCTGGGACAGGAATCTATCCCTCCAGCATGTTCTGTTTATTGTGGTGACAAGGTTTAGGTCCCTAGAGCGTGTAGCTCGGAGGGAATTGGGATTTCTTTAAGTGGAGCATGTTCAACAGCTCTGGGTTTGACATAGCTTTATATGTTAGGCAGAGATTGCCCCTGAGTAGGCGATATGCGATGGTGTAAAGCTGTAGTTTTTTGAGACGGTCTGCACAGGGCATCTGTTTAAGGCCAGTAATCCTCTTTGTGAGGTATTTCTGTGGCCTTTCCAGTTGTTTATAGATGTCTTGTGAGGTACATACCAAAAGGGGCATTGTACTCTATAATGGGTCTAATGAGTGATGAGTAGAGGGGAACAATGACCTCTTTTTTTCTGGATGAGAATCCTCTTGTGATGAGATGAGCCACGTAGAAGGATTTCCTGACCACTGTGGCGATGTGATTATCAAAGTAGAGACTACTGTCCACCTGTGTCCCAAGGTCTCTTATCACATTTTCGGCATTAAGTAGATTACCAGCTATGTAGTAGTTCATGGGTACAGAGTTTTTACCAAAGGGAATGACAATACACTTTTTGCCATTGAGCTTCAGGCCATGGCTTTGACACCAGGTATCTGTCTCAGTGAGGCCCTTTTGTAGTTTGTCCACTTTGTTAGGAGTTTCGATTATGGCACCTAGTTTGCAGTCATCTGCAAACTTTGTTAGCCAAAGACCTTCTGTGCTGGCCTGCACTTCAGAGAAGTAGATACCAAACAGGAGAGGACCCAGGACTGAACCCTGTGGTACTCCACTTGTCACGGGTCTGATGCCGGATTTGGAATCCGCTACTTTCACAGTGTGGGTTCTGTCCGTGAGCCAGATGGCAACCCATCTTGTGACATAGGGATTTATGCCTAGTTTAGTGAGCTTATTTATAATTTCAGAGTGAGGGATGGTGTTGAAAGCCTTGGCGAGATTTAGATAAGCTGTGTGAACCATTTTACCCTCATATTTGGCTTTGGTGACTGCTTCAAAGAAGTCAGTCAGGTTTAGGAGACATGATCTGCCTTTTACAAATCCAAACTGGGTAGGGTCCAGAGTTTGGAGATTACCATTGTCTTTGTTTATGAGTTCCACAATGATACATTCCATGGCCTTGCAGACTAGGCTCGTCAGGCTAATGGGGCGGTAGTTCCCGGGGTCCATAGTGGCTCCCCCTTTGTGGAGTGGGATAACCGTCGTGGTGCGCCATTCAGTGGGTACAAAGCCTGAGGTGAGGCTATGACTGAACATGGTACTTAGGTAGGGTGCCAGTTCATTCTGTAGTTCGTGTAGAATGCAGCCTGGGATATTGTCAGGTCCCATGGATGCTGTGTTCTTGGCTTTGGAGAGTGTGTTTTTTACCTGTGCAGCCGTGATTATAGGAACTTTGCATTCTTCCGGTATAGAGATGGGTCCTCTAGGGGGTGAGAGGGGGGTAATGTTAGCACTGAACTTATCTGCTAGGATGTTGGCAATATCAGTTGGTTGTGTATATTTAGTGACATTGTGCTGTAACTCAGAGCAGATATGAGTGTTCCCATTTAGATTCTTGACATAGCTATAGAATGCTTTGTGGTTGTCTTTAGAGTCAGTGGCAATTTTGTTTTCGTAACTAGCTTTGGAGGATTTTATGATGGATCTCAGCTTCTTACTGAGGTTGACCAGGGAGTTCCTCCAGTCATGGGATTTTACTCTTTTTTGCAACAGTTTCTTTCTTCTGTTGTAGAGTTTGTTTATGGCAGAGGACCACCAGATTGGCTTCCTTTTTTTGGAGGATAACATCTTGGTTCTATTAGGGATAGCATGATCCATGCACTTGTGTAAGTGCTTATAAAGTGCATTTGTGTAGGATTCAGCAGTCATACCCCTATTGTCCGTCTGCATGGGTGTCATGAAGTTTGCCACTTCTGTCTTAAGAAGTGTGAAGTTGGCTTTGGAGAAGTTTTTTATGATGGTTTCCCTAATTGAGGCTGGGGGTGGGATGTGGATGTCTAGGCTGATTAGCTTGTGGTTGGATCTGACCAACGAGGAATTGACCTCTGGTGTGGAACACCGGTTTCCCATGTTGGTAATGACCAGGTCTAGGATATTGCTGCCTCTGGTAGAGGTGTGAATAAGTTGATCCAAGGCGTTGGAATTTATGAATTCTAGAAAACGTTGAGCAAAAGAGTTGGTACATGAGTAGTTTTCCCAGTTAATGGTGGGGTAGTTGAAATCGCCCATTATTAGGGTGTTGGGTTGTACCCTAATACTTTCCAGTGTATCAAGAAATGAGGAGTGTGAATCCTGGGGCATGGTGGGGGGGTCTGTAGCAAGCTACAATTTGGATTGCGGTCTTGCCCAGAGTTAGTTGCACTTGGATAATCTCGGATGCATTATGCTGTGCAACTAGCCTGGAGGTGTGGATATCCTTAATGAATATGGACACGCCTCTGCCTTTAGTGCTTCTTTCTGGGTTAGGTGGCCAAAAGGTGTGGTATGAATTGAAGCCTGGTAATGCAGAGGTGCTCTCTGGAGCTTTGAACCAGGTCTCTGTCACTGCACAGATGTCAGTGTTCTCCATTTTAAGGAGTGCCACGAGTGAGTGCATTTTGAGGTTTAAACTTCTAGCATTGAGTAGCATTACCCTCAGATTGTGCTTGCTTGTAACTGTTACGGTGTTGAATTTGTCATTTGAACCTTGCCTAAAAAAGGCACTATAGGGGTGGCAAGAGCCTTAGCCAGTATCTGGAATCCTAAGGGCGACAGGTGCAGGCCATCTCTGGCAAAGCATTGTGGACTGTCGTTCATGTCATCCCAGGCAGACAAATACTGGATCCCCTTAGAATGACACCAGAAGCTTAGCTAATTGTTGAAGTCAATCATTTTGTCCTTGTACTGTGGTATCATTCTGGGTGATGGCAGGATGCTACTCAGGGTTAGGGTCATGCCTGCCTGGGATACAAGATCGGAGAGCTCCTCCATGTCTCTTTTCATGTAGTCCAGGGAGGTACGTCTCAGGTCATTCACACCAACATGGACAATGACAGTGTCATATTTGTACTTATTGTGGAGTGATCTGAGTGCATGCATTATGTGGCGGATCCTGGCACCTGACAGGCAGCTGACAGTAACTTTCTCCTTGTTTAGTCTAGTGAGTGGAACATCAGTGTGCCTGACTATAGAGTCACCTATGACTAGAGTGTTGGGTACGTTGTTATGCCTTATGGGCTGTGGTTGAGTGGCACACTGAGTTTGTGGGCTATGTGTCATTTGGGTTGTGTTGGGGGGTGGAGTTTGCTTGCGTTTATGCTTTGGATGTCCCTGATGCTTGGGCAAGTTTTTATTGAGAGCCTCCGTGAATGTAGGTTTGTTTTTTGTGTTTCTATGTGTGTGTTTTGGTGGTGTAGGTTTTCAGGGACTATGTGATGAGTGTGGTGTGGTGCAAGTGTTTACCTTCTCCTCTTGACTGTCTAGTCCAGTCTTGGGTGAAGAGAGCTTTGCTTCCAGTTTGGCTATATAAGTGCATCTCTCACAGGTTGTAGTGCTGGGTGGTAGGAGGAGAGGGTTGTCTGTGTACATGAGGCAATTGCTGCATTGCCCCAAGATGCCCATATTCATCAGGTAGACAGGAGTACTCACTGGGAGCTGACCCTTAGACATGCCTGGATAGGTGCTTATTTATTAAGTACTAAAAACTGCTTTCCACTAGACAAGTGAGGAAAGTTGAGTGCTGTAGTAATTTGCAGCTTATGTAGTGCTTACAATGAGTTCTGAACAAGTGCTGAGTTCAAAGAAACAGATTTGAGTGCTGAAACTAGAAAACTGGCTAGTTATAAGAAACAAAACTAAGCTAGTAGGCTTCCCTCCAACACAGAAGGGCTTCGGGGCTCAGAAGCCTATAGTCTAGACCACTTAACAGAAAAGGCAGGAAACAAGCTTGAAATTTTTTTTTCTCTTTCCCAGATGCTCTCTTTGTACACAGAAGGAGTGCCTGAAATCAGAATATGATCTCACTGCACTCAGTTGAGTGAGCAAATGAGATGGGCCTCGTTGGTCAGATCCAAACACAAATTTACAAGAGGGGCGGGCAGTTTCAAAGCCACTAAGATTAACACCAAAACATAAACAGGGAGTGTGGGTGGGAAAACTAACTGAAGAACAGTCAAAACTTCCAGTTCAGTTAATAATCATGCAACACAGTTAACTCAATTTAAATACTGTATTATTTGAAAAAAAGTGCAGCTAAAGGTACTTAAATTCTCGTATACGTCCAGCTGAATACAGCTATTTCTTAGCCGGCCAAAGCTGAGGTTTTTAAGCAGAAAATATTTCAAACCGTACCACTTAAATAGGCAAGGACAGAAAATGAAAGAATATGGCTACCCCCACACCTGCAATTACTAACAAATAATAAAATTCAAGCAAGCACTGACTGAAGAACAGAGTCAAAACTTCCAGTTCAGTTAATAATGCAACACAGTTAAATCAATTTAAATACTGTATTATTTGAAAAAAAGTGCAGATAAAGGTACTTAAATTCTCTTATACGCCCAGTTGAATACAGCTATTTCTTAGCCAGCCAAAGCTGAGGTTTTTATGATTTGCCTTATTTAAGCATGGGTTTAAAAAACAGGACACTTGAATAGTACACAAACACTGTTGCTGGTGCGGTGCACATTGATCAAGCGAAAATATTTCTGCTGTCTTGCTGTTCATAAGATCTCTTATTTATTAATTCATTCAGTTCCTTTGCAGCATGCCTTCAGACCTTGAAGGTACTACCTGCTCAAGCTCTGTAAGCTTGCATCATACTCTCCTTAGACAAGCACCACAACTGAGCCCACTGACAGGGGTACATGGATGTAAGTGTGATGTAGCAGCTAGCAGGTAGTGGTTCCCTGTCCTATTAACTCTTATGAGGTAGTGCTCATGCATGGACTGAATGTTGAGCAGCATTGCAGGGCACCATTCTAAGATGCTTTTTGATAGCCAAAGATATATTTTCTGTGTGTTTTTATCCACTTAAATATGCCACAGTGATAGGGAACAGGTATTTTATTTCCAACAAAAGTCACTCATAGCTTCATAGGTGGTTACGAGGCTATCTGTCCAAAGGTAATTTTAACCTTATTCAGTCTTACCTCAGATTACCAAAATACTACTGATGGGTCAGTACACCAAGGGATTTTGCAAGTTAATTATATAGGTTTGTACACATCAAGTGTTCACAGACTACCCCTGTCCATTACTGCCACTGGTGCCAAATGAGGGGTACATTTGTGATTTCCCATCCATTACATTTGAGTATTGTTATGGATGAGGTTTGCTTCACATGGATGATAAGCCTGTTCCAGAAAAGGGGCAATCTTTGAGCACATACATGTCCCTCCAATGTGTTCTATTTAGATTCATAGAATGGGTGTTTCTGATGCTGTTTGTTTTGCGGATATGTAACAATTCCATCAGTGTGGGAGCAGAAGTCGCCTTGTAGGCTAAGTATAGATTGCCACACAGTAGTCTGTGGGAGAACAAGTACAGGGATAAGACTTTGACATTGGACTTGTCATTTACACACAGTTTTCTTTTTGCGAGGAACCTCTATGGTCTGCCAAGCTGTTTCAACTGCTTGCTCAGGTACATGCAGAAGGGTGTGTTGTACTCAGATTGGTCTGATTGGTCTGATGAGAGACAAGTACTCTGGAACAGGGGCATGCTTTGACCTGGATGTCTTTCCCTTACTTATAAGTTATACAATGTAGAATGATGTCCTTAGCATGGTGGACACATGGTGATCAAAGGTATGGTTACTGTCAACATGCATTCCCAAATCCTTGACCACTGAGTCTACATTTAGGACTGCATTATGAACGTGGTAATTGTCAAGGATGGCTGTCTTTCAAAGGGTACTGTTAGGTGTTTTTTTGCATTGAGTATTAGTCCTTGGATCTGGCACCAGTTGCTTGTCTGCATCAGGCCCTCTTGAAGGGCTTCTGTGTCTTTAGGAGATTCAGTGACTATGCCTAGTTTGCAATATTTTGCAAACTTGGTCAGCCAAAGACCCTTGGTGTTTGCCTTGACTTCAGTTAAATATATGTCAAAGGAGAGGCCCCACTGCTGATTCCTGTGGGACTCTGCTAGTGACAAGCCTTGTTGGGGAGGTGGATTTCCCTATCTTTACCACTTTTGTCCTATCAGTGACCCATGTAGCTATCCATCCAGTGACATATGAGTTTATGCCTAATTTTGTAAGTTTACCTACAGTACCTGAGTGAGGTATCATGTGCAATACCTTGGCCAGGTTGAGGTAGGCAGTGTTACCTGTTTTTCTCTCATCCATAGCTTTAGTGACCTTCTTGAAGAAGTTCATCAGGTTAAGTAGGCATGACCTGCCTTTGACAAAACTAAACTGGGTAGGGTCCAGCATCTGTAGGCTTCCTATGTCATTGTTTATCAGATCCATGATCATTCTTTCCATGGCCTTGTATATGGGACTCGTCAGACTTATGGTCCTGTAGTTTCTCTGGTCCATTTAAGGCCTGTTTTATGTAGAGGGATAACCATTGCAGTCCTCCATCTGTTTGGCATAAAGCCTTTCTGGATGTTAGGGTTAAACAGAGATTCTAGCTGGCTTGACAGGTCATGGTACATGTTATTCAAGAGGCATACGAGGATATTGTCAAGACCAATTGGAGCAGTGTTTTTGGCCTTAGAGAGCACATTGAGTAATCAGGTGTTTTGAATGGACGTAGCCCATAGATAAAGGGAGCAATCATTTGATATTCTTTTTTTCTCCACCCTCTCCAGCTGTCCAGCTCCTGTGACTGTTTCTAAATTCGGATTATTGACATCAAAGATAAAGCTCCATTTTTTATAGCAGTGAGGATTCAAAACTTGATAATGTTTACAGTTTGTCTGACTCACTAGAGCTGTAAAAATGGGCAGAGCCTAAGTGTGGCATGGATAGGAAAAAACTGCATTTCATTGCATTTCACATTTATAGATTACAGAATTTTTACAGATGTATAAAATACACAGTACATTGATCAGTTATATAATGGTGACTATGAAATGGTTGCAAACCACTTAACTCAGGGATTAAAATCCAAAAGGGGTTGGCTATTCCAGGGTGATTCTTTGTCACCATTGCTATTTTTCCTTGCCCTTAACCTGTTAAGCCAATTACTTAATAGACTAGGCTATGGTTTTAGCATAACTTCCAAAAAATAATCATGTTCTAGCCTTTACATTTTGTGGATGATTTACAATTGTATAGTTCAAACAAGGACTTGAAAGCAAGTCTATAAATCATTAAAACGTTCTCAATGATAAAAGAATGGCATTTAGTCTTGATAAAGGTGCAAAAGCAGCATTTATAGTAGAAAAGCTGACCCTCCAAGAAAATATCAACCTTGAACAAGAATGTGATAAAAAAACTTGAGCAGAAGAGCATGTATAAATACTTGAGAACAGATGAAGATTTAACAGTAAAACATTAACCAACAAGAACATAGTTTAGACTAAAGCTAACATTGAAAACTGCCTTGACATCTAAGAGTAAAGTTTAAGCTGTAGATCAGCTTTCTCTTCCTGTTCTAGTTTACAACTTTGGCATGACAGCATGGCCTCAAAAGGTATTGGGATCTGCTGGACAAGAAAAATGCTTCATGCCCTTCAAATGATATAAAAAACATTGTATGGTAAAAATGATGTATCCCACGATCTGAAGAAGGTACAGGCCTCCTTGAAATTGACTGTATGTATAGATTTGCAGTCACTGAACTACATACACATTTATTGATGATTATTGAGGTAAAGTTGTAAAATGAGGAAAATAAATCTAAGATGACCTATTTGCTAGGATTAGCTGACATATTTCTGAAAGTAGCAGGAAATCAAGCCAGAAGCAGAGAAAAATCAAGCTGCAAGAGAAAGTGCAAAAATATATATAGGAAACAGGACTAGAAAAGGGAAGAAAAGAAACAAGAAAGCCCACAATTATAATGGTGAATATAGGGAGCTCTTGGAAAAAGAAAACACATGTTGATCAAGATTTGATGTGTGAATGGTTAAGAAGAGGTAATGTTAAACCAAACCACATCTTGTAGGTGGCTGTCAACTGTAATTCCTCTGGTACAGGGTTTGATACCTTCTGCCCTCATTTGGGGTTGGGGTTGGCATAATGGTTGAGGTGTTTACAGATTCAGGGACAGGCTTTGATTTTCATGTTTTGTCACATCTCTTTATTGGCTAAAGTGTAATAGTCTGCCAACTGATTTGCCTAGTATTTACCTTTGAACTTATGAAATGCTAATAGTAGCAGCTCAAGACAGCTGGATAAATACACTTTGGTTTACAAAGTATAAAGAAAAAGTTTGAGATAGACAAATGTAAGTTCTGCAGTACAGAAGTCGAAACAGTTGTACATCTCAATGCTGGGTGCAATATACTGATGGCTGAAGACCTGTATACTAAACGCCACAATAATGTTACATAACTGTTGCACTGGGGATTGTGTAAACACTACAGCGTACAGTTAGCTGAGAAACATTGGATACATGAACCCCAAAAAATTACTGAAAGTGAAGATGTTATGATCACATGGGCTCATCTAGTATGTGATTATCCAATATCAACAGTTAAGAAAGTAAAATCAAGAAAACCAGATATAGTAGTCAAAGAAAAAGGACAAAGGTAATATTAATCATTGAAATAGCTACATCTAGTGATTATAGTGTCCCATGTATTGAAAGACATATAGTCATAAAATACCAGGATATGCAACCAGAAAGTAGAACTTAGAGCAACATGGGATAGAGACCCAGATAGTAGCAACAGGACTAATAAAATCGTTTTCAAACATAGTTAAATATGCTTTACTAAAGGGTGTAACTGTGTATAAACTGCAGAAAGAGGCAATTCTAGGCACACTGTGGATGCTGAGAAGAGTACTGTGTGGAAACATCAAACATGAAGGAATACTCATTTCATGAAATCTAGTCATAACCTGACTCAAGAGTGGGGTCCATTACTGTCATATTATTAGAAACTCAAACATTTGGAGAAATTAAAAAAAGGAAGAGGATGGTGTTCCAGCCCATTGTGATGCTGGTATGTCCTAGCGAGTGAGAGAGGGGTGCATGGCATGTATTGTATAGAGAGCAGATGTGCTTTTGCTCCTCCAAGCTGTATCAGTAGCTTTCATCAGAAGTGTAGATAGGGTAGGGTGAAGGATGCAACTGCACTTGTTGCAAGGTGTTAGGGGGCATATTCGTCAGATACCAATTGGTCATTATTCGGTATCAGCATTTATTTCGATACCAGCATTTCCAAATACCAGTATGGAAATGAATTCAGATAGATACTTCTTTTTCTGCCAGGACTGAAGCACTTGTTATACGTTTTAGCAAACCACTTGCTACACTTTTTAAAAGTAGAAAAGGCCATTTTTTTCTCCTCAAGCCGGATTTGAGGAGAAGAACAGTGATGGCTAGGCTATCATGCATCATGTGTGGGAATGTGCATGCCACACAGGAAGGCATCACAAGTCCTCGTGTGTGTGAGCATGCATGCCAGTTGCCAAGAGAGGAGTTAGGGTTAAAGAAGAAAAAAACATAATGGCCACATGGATGATGGTCTTTCCTGATCAGTTATTCTTCCATAGATCAGTTCTTGCTCAGTGAATGAGTGAATGGGATAGGTGATCACCAAAGGGCTAATGGTAGGCAGGTAAGTCAGTAAAACAAAGGAAATTTCATACTTAGCTGTGTGAAAACACTTTCTACTTGTGAAACATACATTTTTCATGACTTTTTACTCATAAACTGGAGTCATGATAACAGTATTTGGCAAATTTGTGAAAAACATAAAAATTCTTTTTGTTTCTTGATTTTTTGATTCCTTTTGTCATTGACCATTTTGCTGCATTGGTCCACTGAAGATAAGGATTACATTGCTGGGCCTATTTGGTGCATGCATGCTTCCACACACATCACCTGAGCTATGTCGCCAGGTACTGCTTGGCATGCAGTGCATACAACTTGATCCTACTGCTCCTGGCATGATCCCTAGCTTCCAACAGAAGTTGTTAATGCTAACAGGTTAGGCAATCTGCCTCACTCCAGGCAATAGTGGGAGCTTTATTCAACTACACTACAGAGCCAGCAAAAACAGAAAAAATCTTTTTTGACTATAAGCATTTATTTTATCTATGAACATAGAGTCATAACTTACCAGTTGTTGGCAGTTTGATCCAAAATGCATAACTTAGTAATATCTTGAGACCACTTTGAGAATATGTGAAATGCCATTTTTTTTTTTAAAGCAAGACTAATTATTTAACACAAAACGAGATTTGTATTTGAAATGCAAATTCCTCATTTAGGAACAGTATAGTACAAATATTATTTCACAGCAACTCGCAAATGTAGCAGCCACTGTTCTGCAGATTGAAGGAAGACAAAATATTTTTTTTCTGAACAGAGCTAATAGTAGTACTAAGTGTTTTGTTTAGAAGTCTTGGCAGCTCTTGACACCAAAAAACAATTGCTGCTGAACTGCGTACCATCATGCAGTGCATGACCTGCCATCTAATGACTCTGGTCATACAACATGTGAAGTATAATGAATAGCTTTTGGGTTTTAGCAGTATAGCTAAACCTTTGGGATTGTGACCCACATCTATGCTGTCTGACCTGAAGAAGGGTCTGTTGTGCTTTATTACTAATTATAAAAGGTCTTGAAAAATGTTGGCCTTTTTTTCTGTATATCTGATATAAATGTGATACCAAATAGTACATACCACTGGCTTTGTTAACCTACAGTGGCCACACAGGTAAGATATGCTAACAAACTCATTGTTATAACTGCTGTAAAGTTCAAAGTTTGTATGTTTGATTTAATCTTTTAAATATATTTTCCACACACCATAAATACATTTTACTTGCCAAATATGCTCATGCAACTAAGTATAATCAGTTTTAAACTGTACTTTTTCATAAATGTTTGTCTGTGGACATGCTTTCTGCTAGTGGAAGAGTGAATGAGGTAAGAAAAGAAAAAAAAAGAGAGTGCCTGTCTTACAGCTTTAGATATGTGAGGTGACATGTCTTAAGTGGTCCAGTAACATACAGGAGGGTATAAAGCACAGAAAGTAAAGCAGTTTTCTTCACATGCAGTCTACTACAGAACTTGAAGTGGCTCACAACTATTTTAACGAGAGAGAAAACCTGCATCTTGTATGTTTGAAATTATTTGAAAAATCAGGCAGATTTAAATAATGTGCACGGGATATGATATTCATTTTTCTTTCTTCTTTAGAACATTATCGCAAGTACTTTGATTCATGTAAACAGTCAGATTGATGGCTTGACACTTGGAGAGGTGTCAGTGTTTGGAGTTGCAAACCCACCCCAGAAGGTTTTTGTTAATGGAGTCTCCATTTCTGACTTCTCCTTCCGTTTGGACACAAAGGTAAGCGGTAGTAATACTGAGATACCTTTTAATCACTGGATTCAAGTATTTATAAATAAAAAAAGGCCACCTGATCTACAAACCAGAAGCCCCCCAGAATAGCCCTTAGGTTATGAAACCATACGTTTTTGAACTATGCAAGTCCATTTTTGAAAGCAATTTATTGGTCATTAAAAATGTCCATAGTTTCCTTGTAAAAAAAGTGCAATTATGTATGTAATGGAAATGTGTTCTCAAAGCTACTGGTTTTATCTGTATGGTAATCAATAAGGCATGACAGAAGGTGCCTTTGGTCCAGGTTTTATCTCACACTTTGGGAAAATGTGAAGTTCAGGTCTAAATGGAGTACCTGTAGTCTTCAGAATTGCTTATCCTTGAAGTCATCATAAGAAACTTCAGAATTAGTAAAAAGTAAAACATTGTGAATGATGTACATAAAGGAAACCCTCCCTAAGTGATACCAGAAAATATTTTTCAAGAAGAGCTATATCATCTGCGCTGCCAGTGTACAAGACAAACCCCCAACACTAATGGTAATTAATTATATCAGTGTAAAATTTACACTTCCTTATTGTGATGAGAATACTCTGTGTTTGGCCAGAAAAAGTGTTCTCTTTATGGTAAAGTAGCACATTTCCTGAAAATGTATATTTAGTTAATGGACATGTAATGATAAACCCTTTTCATAAGAGCAAAAACTCTTATTTAATAAAGATAGGAAGTAGAATATGTTTAAAATATTAATAGCCCTCTTGCTATGTGTTGTGATGTAACACTATACATAAAGATGTATATATATGAATGTACTACATATACTCGATAAAACATGACCCCCCCCAAAAAAAAACATTTTTATCAAGGAGCAAGGCCCCCCCCCCACAATCCCTGCTATTTATATATTCTGACTTTAAGATTGTATGACAGTGGAGAAAGGGCAAATTCCCAGTCCCTGTTGTACTGTGACTTCCTACTAAGTAATTCCGGCATTCTGCAGTTGTTTGACTTTCCTGAGTAATTGACCAAAGAGACGATTCAGTGATTCCTATATCTATATTTCGCTCTCTCATATATATATATATATATATATATATATATATATATATATATATATATATATATATATATATATATATATATATATTATATCCATATGCTGTTACATCACAGTACATAGCAAAAGGGGTGTGATGAAACATTATATATATATATATATATATATATATATATATATCTACACACACACACACACACACACACAAACACTCTTATATATACATATATATATATATATATATATATATATATATATATATATATATATATATATATATAGGTTTCATTTCATTCACCGAATTCACATTTCACCAAACCTGAATTTGCCGAGACCACTTACATGAAAATCCAGTACTCCGAAACTTCAGTTTGCCAAATTTCATGTCTGTGAAATGTTTACTGTGATGTTGGCAGTGTGAGATGTACAATTATATAGTGTTTCTGAACTAGTTGTTGCACCACTGTTGAACTTGTGCAAAACAAATTGTACAGCACTCATATTTTTTTAAATGGAGATCGCACTACAGTATGGCTTGAGAAATCTACCCTTGTTGTCACTGTAGTGCAATCTCGGAGTTGGTATATATCATTTGCGGGGTGTGTGGAGGGGCAGCAGCCCCCCACATAGGGGGAGCAGGGGTGTTTGCCCCTGCAAATATCATAGAATGTGTGATGTTGTTTGTGTCAGTTTTCAGTAGCTGTACTGTCATTGTTTTATAGTTCATCATTCTGACATTTCAGACTAATGAATTTTCGTATAAGTGGTCTCTGCAAATTCAGGTGTGGTGAAATGTAAATTAGGTGTCATGGGCCAAAAGCAGCAAATTCACAAGCCCTGAGTGACCGCAGCACTGCCAGATCAGATCCGAGTCACGACACTGATTTGTAGAATAAAGACAATAGACTTCCTCTCATTCAATAGCTTTATTACACATGTGTAGGAGCCTCTGAAAATATCAGGGCGACTCCCAGAACAAACAAAAATTGTAGCTTATGTAGTCAATGAAATGCTGACTTATTAGAAAAGTAA
>NC_056733.1:51494889-51517389 GCF_019279795.1 Protopterus annectens
GGTTTACCACAGAGGCTTTGCTGTTGTGGATAAAATTGCCAGGGGCAGATAATCACTGACAGTTGAACAGTGATTATCAGTGTAATGCTGACTTTTTTTAAACAAGTCTGAGGAATTTGGGTACTTTTTCATATGAAAGTCTTATTACTATGAATTGTTTCAGCATATATATATATATATTCATTTGATTATTCATAAGCAGTGACATATCAATTAAGTACAGTTTATGCCACTTACACAGTGACTTTTAAAGTCTTTTGTCTGATTTTATTTAGGCATTTACTTTGTATTTTATCATTTATTTGCTATAGAAAGAAAAACAGGAAAGTCGGTGGGCTACCTATCAATATGCTGAGTGATGTTACTGTGAGCAATCAAAAATGCAAAAGTCTCACTTCTTAAAGGGCTGTTGCCCCCTTGTATTGGCTTTTCCCAGCTACTCCCTGCCACTATATATGCTACCTCTGAGGTTGTTGCAACTTGTACGTTAGTGTAAGACAAAAGAAAGACATTAAAATGTCTGAAAGTTGCAAGTCTAAACATCTCTTGTTCTTTGATGAATGTCTTGTAACTCAAACTTTATGTTTACTTTTTATGAACTGTGGTTGTACACTTGTTACTGGTTTCATAGTGGCAGTACATTGAGTTTGCTGAAATCATTTGATAAACACATCTTTTTTATGATGGAAGTTGCATTTTAACGCTACTAGTAAGAATCCGTTTACAGAGTAAAATTAAACTTTGTGATTTTTTCCTCAGAAGTATAAGAAATTGAGTAAAAGAGCTGTTTTGTTAAAAGGAATATAGGTTGTTTTGCTGAGGAAGAACTTTCTGAAGATCAGCACATCAAGGCTGACTACAAATGTGCACTATGAAATTAAAGCAAACTTCCTTTTCAACATGAATTCAAAGCCCATGTGCGCCATACATTTGGTATTCTAACTCTGACTCCTCACAGTACTGAGAAAGACAAATGCCTTCTTGCAGATTTATGAATCTGGGCCCAAATTCTTCATGTTTGAAAAGTTTGCCCACAGTACATGACTTCACACCCCCTTAGAATACCAAATGTGAACAGTTATCCTGCATCTTCATTTATTCGTGATTACTGTATGTTCATGTACTGAGAACTTATTTCCTTTTAATTAAGTATATTTTACACAAAAGTGCTAAGACATTTGGTTGTTTTTGTGACATTTTTCATAAGTTAAATTTGCTTTCTTTCTTTGCCTTTGTATGTTTACATATATTGGAAAAAGCTTATCTAGTCTGCCCTATAAATGCATGTAACATTATGCCTCCCCTCCACTCCTACCTTCCCCCCTCTCCCTTACTACATCTGTCCCATGCTCTTTTGAATGCCTTTGTACATTCCCTCTCCATCTCATAATATGGTTGTCAGCTCTTTGGTTTACACCCCCTCAGTGGAGAAGTACTTTTAGATATACAGGGAGTAGATAGTCTACACAATCTGCTGCATGTGCCCCCTTCCTTTTTTGTCCTTCCTGTTCAGGATGACCCCTTTACATTACACTAATATATAATATTATTATATAATATAATCTTGTGCACAATAATCATCTCCTGTCTGTCTCATTCTCAAGTGAGAAGACATCTAGGTCCTGTAGTCTCTGATCATATTCTTAAACTCTATCCCACTGATTATTTTGGTGACTTTCCTCTACATTCTACCTAGCACCCTGATATCACTTCTCTTTTATTTTATTTATTTTTTAGTTATTTAACATTTGTTTACTGGGAAAGTCCAATTTGGAATGAAGCCAATTTTCAGCGGAGGCCCGGGGAGAAATGCTCCAGATGCATGGCTTTGTAATGTGGGAGGAAACCCACATGAACACAGGGAGGACATGCACCCCAGCCAAGAATTAACTGGAGAGCCTCTTGCTGTAAGGCAACAATGCTACCGCTGCACCACTGACCTCCAGAACTGCATGCAGTATTAAAGGTGCAGTGTGACAACTCCCTACTCTGGGCCAGCATCAATCCTCACCACTGACTCTGCTGAGGGGCGGTCACTAAGAGCAAAGATGGATTCCCACAGTATTTTCAGTATTTTCAGATGCAGCTCGCTGCACCAAGCACAGTTTTCCTTAAGAGCACACACAGGGAGCATGCGCCAGACCTGGGGCTGAACTGTTTCTCTCTCCAGACCCACACAAAACTCTACATTGGCCACTTTGGAGCTTGGTCTCCCTGTTTCCAGTAGATGACACACACACACTTAGATATTTCAGTTTTACACACACGTACACACCCGAGAAAAGCTGGCAAAGATTTACTAGCTGTGCCTCTTTCTGCCCAGACTCTGAGGTAATCTTGCTGCCACCAGTCAGCTACCCTAAGGCTCTTACAAAGGGTACCTAATTGCACTGTGTAAAATTAATACTAATACAAATGGTAGGGTATGACCAAAGCAGCAAGGCTTTCAGGTGCGGCTACAGTGTCACTAAAACCAGCATAAGTACTCTCAAGATTTTAAAAGTATTTTCTAAAGACTAGCCACATGAAAAGGTATTAAAATATTTAATGATAAATAATAAAACAGAAAACAGGTGAATACTGAATACAATAAACAACAGAGTTTCAACCAGAGATAAAAAATATTACAGTTGGATAGTTTCTCACAGATGTAGAAAACAATACTAAACTATTCTAATTCTCACTAAATGTCTCTGGCTAACTAAAGAATTACTGTTGCCTGACTACTTACTAAAACAAGACAAGTTGTATGCTGAGTGTCTCACCACAGCAAACGCCAGATGATGTCTCTCTGTCTTTGTGGCTGTTTGAGATATGTATCCTGTCAGAAATCTTTCCTGTCAAGTTCCAAAGTGCTGCTGTAAGAGTTCCAAAGAAAGAAGATGCTGGTTAGAGGATGACATCACCTCTAGTTACCAGACTCTGATACAATGCACACACAGCTTTGCTAAGATGTGTGGCAGCATTTGAAAGCTATAACACAATTTCAAACTTTCCACCCTTCCAGGGTTCTCTGATAAAGATATACCTTTGATCAGTTACAATAATACAACCTAATATACATGCATACATTCTTTATGTCCAGCATGACCTACTGTTGATGCATTTTTAACACAAATAACTTTACAAATATATTTTAACTCAAACATCTGTAGAAATCAGTGTGATAGTCAAATAACATAAAATTCTTAACAAAACTCCAGCTAGCTATGCTGGCATATATGCACATGTACTGCCCTGCTGTCCCTGGCACAAATGGCATTACCTCATAACATCATATGCAGCATGATCAAGGCTCTGTAGAATAGAAATATTACTAGCCTGCCACAAAGAAGCCGAAACTCTCTGTATTTCAGACAGTATGTTTTAAAATGATTCAGAGTGGCTCTTGATTGCTTTCTGAAACCCTACCCCCCAGCAGAAATACCCAGTCAGTTTTTTTTGCTTGCTAGCCAAGATACCAGTCGGTCTATGCAGGATATCTGACATGTAAATAGCAAGCAATAAAATGGAGGCTTCTAACTTGTCTTCCCATTTAAACAGCTTTACTTGTAAATTTTCATATTTTGACTAGGTGGCAGGATCTGGGAGCTGCTAACTTGTTCTCAGCTATTGTCAGTTCATTCAGAGCCTAGCACCTGGACAGTATTGGAATGCTGTGATAAAGACTGTTCCATCTAAGTTAACCTCTTATTGGTTGTTCTAGTATAATCATCCACTCAAGCATTCATCTAATTATAGATGTTACCATGTTAACTACTCTGGTTACATGCTCAGTTCTGGCATTCAGTGCAGTTTGTCTTCTTTTCTCTATGAAGTTGTGCTCGGACCAATGCATTTCTCTTCTGGACACAATGCATCTGGCTGAATTTTATCTGGTTTCTTCATCTTTGCCACTTGGCTGCCAACTCTCGCCTTCCAGGCAAGCTATGTTGTTCCATCGCTTGTTGATAATCTACTTCTTGTCTGAACTGTGAGACAATTTTTACCTTTTTTTGTTCCTGGGAAAAAGAGCTGCTAAACTTTAGGGCTATTACTGAGACACCATATTGGAAGTCCAAGAGAGGACTCTTTTTAAGTCAGGCTAGAAAGTTTAGGCATTTGGATCAGATTGCCAAAACTTGGTGGAGTACTGTTGTTTCTTTTTGTATGACATATATTTACCTTTGGTTGATATGTTAGTAACACATTTCTTGGCTAAACAAATCAAGAAATGTTATTACATGGAAAAATAAAAGCTAATTTCCTTTAAGTAATAAAACATGATCATAGTCTCCAAAAAGAAATCTAAAACTTTACTATCCAGTAAGATATTGGGTGGAATGGCAACCTTGAAATATAAAAGCAGCAGCCATCATTCTGTTTGGACTTAAACATTTGATAGTAAAGGTCTCACTACAATCTATTCAGTTGCCAAACTGATATAAAATCTATAAAGACCTTCTTAAATATTAAAATAATAATGACATCCAATGATATTAAGCTGTCAACCCACATAAGATCTCTTTCTTCTTCCACAGTAAGCTATAACTATTGATTAGCAGTGAGATGATATGAAAATTATATTCAAACGTAATAAAAGAAGTATTTTCTAAAATCTCTCTAACATGTTTAATGGTATTGCATCCAAATAGGAATTGGTTTACATATATCTTCTAAAATTAGCTATTAGTTAAAAGACTTTATATGTTTTTTCCTACATAAACATAGAAAATATTATCCAAGAGGCCAACAAGTTATGTAATGTTGTTGCAAAAAGAACGTTTCCAAGTATGTCTCCTGACATTACGTGCCAGCATAAAACTTTCTGCATTTCTCCTTAGTAGATCTATAAAGTGATTTATGTCTGTCAGACTACAGGGATGGTAGAAGGGAGCTTTTGATAACATTGATTTGTGCTTGAAGAGTTACTGTTATGGTAAGTATTCTAACAGCTACACTAATGTTTTCCATGGAGGTCATTGTAACTGTAACTCATAATATTTGGGAAGATTCACAAGCCATTCTCCAGGAAATGGTGACATATTATAAAAAATGTAACTAGACTAACAGTAGTATATAATATACTTTGTAAGAACTACTACAAATGGGCATGGAATGGGTGTAGGCCTGTTTGGCTTATCATCAGTGTTCAAGAATGAACCTACTATAGATAAACTGTCCTCCACCTGGGGTACGTCCACACAATGTAAGTAATTATTTTCTAAACAAATGTCTCCTGCATCCCCTCTCATTTAGTAAAGGAGATCAGCCCTTATACCCCAAGCTCTCTATATAGTACCTAAGAGGTAGCACCACTTCAGAGAAGAGGTCATTTATGTCCAAGATGGTGCAGCCGTGGAAATAGTATATTCAGTGGTCAGTGGTGTGGAGCACAGCCTCTACATTAGGGGGTACTTGGGTGCAGCTTTTCTCTAAAAATGCTTTAAATTTGTTTATTGTATTATAATTTTAGTTGTGTCTAGTTGAATGTAGGGCTATATGACTGGTAAGTGTAACTTCACTCAGTCAGGCTTTAATAAGTCAATGAAAGTCCATAGAATGCTGTATAAATTATATCCTGCTAGACATCTTAATAAATGGCATCCTGCTACCCCCAGTATGACGAAGTAATATGTGTAGTGTAGTCTGTGATAGTGGAGAATATGGTGATATCTAAATAAGTAACGTGGAGAAGAATATGTAAAAGGGGAAGCTTAAGTTGGTGCATCCTCAAAAATAAATGTCAGAACCATAAAACAAAGTAAGAAAATCTTAAGTGGTGCTTCTGAAGGATCATTGCAGGTATCCATATTTGTGACAAACCTAGCATGTATAAATTCAACAGCTAGAACTAGCCAAGCATGTATAACACATTTGTGCATCCTATGCATACTGCAGCAAAATATAAAGACAAAATTTTAGTTATTTATTTATATGACTATATTTATTGAATAAAAGGGAAGTAAATAAAGAAAATAGCCTAAAAGAGCTTACCTACTTTGTGCTGCCAAGTGTCACATTGCTTTTTTTTGCCATAAAATGAATGTCATGGTTGTATAACTGCAATATGTTGCATTGTATAAGCAGGCGCTGCATCTGCGTGGATTTTTCCTTTTTTCTTCATTGCAGTCTGACCATGGAGTTGGTATATATAATATAAGGAAGTGAGGGGCAAAGGGGGACTTGCCCCTGTAAAAAAATACTTTTTTGTGCATTTTAATAGTATTCAAGTTATGCTTTCTGAAAGCATATTTTACAGCACAAACACACACCACAAAAAATTGAAAAAGACCGCCTGTGGTCAGGACATCTAAACCTTAGCTTTTCCAACCTTTGATAAATCTGATCACAGCCTTCCATGTTTTCAAATGACAACTTCTGTTATTGCTCCTTTCAAAATAATGTCTACTGCAACCTAAAACATTTGAAAGTATGGAGGTGTACAGTTTCAATAGTTTTACCTAGCTGAAATGTTTTGCTTTTTTTTGGAATCAGGTGTGCTAATTAAAATTGCTTGAGTATGTGTCAGAAATCAGTGTTGACATGACAGTATGTGTGATGAATGATTTATGCCCCTAATAGCAAAGGTGCTTTAATATATAACTTTTTGTTAAGTTGTTACATCTCTGTTATTGATGGTTTCCCAAAAGATGAAGACAGTATAGTCTAGCCTGCTGAGTCAGTCTCGCTTGCACAATATGGCAGTAAACATGACATTGCTTAGTGTATTGCTGACTGAGTGGACGGGTGTAACATATTCAGTTTCCTCAAGTCTTGAAAGGGCTTACACTTTTGAAAAAGTTCCCTATTCTTTGTGGAACTGTAAGCATTTAGCAATATCTTCTTTAAGGTAAAGAAAGTTCTGTTGTAGGCCAGATTAAGTGTTCATCTGTATTATTTACTATTTTATTTAAGGTGAAGACCTGAGGAAGTGAGCCTAAACATTCTGGGGAGGGATTCAGAATGGAGACATGAATGTAAAGAAATAAGCATGTCTGTATTCCATAGAGGAAGAAGGCAGTGGACTTCTCATTCGGTTCTCTTTTTTTTTTCTGGGACTTTCATAGGTATTGATGTAGGTATGCCTTGCTGATGCCTGAACACGGGGATTCCTCATTCTCCAAAAAGAACCGATGTTTGTCCTAAATGTTTTTCTCTAGAAACTAAAGCAACTTCTTTAGCCAATGTTTTGCAATCAGTTGAATGTACAGCAGCAACAATGAAGATGGCGTTTGTTTATGGGAACTGGAGAAATCATAGGCTCTTATACTAAAGAAAAAACAGGCTCACCTACTTCCTTCATTTCCAGTATAATTTTTATGTAGGCCTAACATCTGTACAGATGCTGGTACCTATGAAGGTGCACATTTAACAGTTTCTTTTAAAGGCACTGATGTCAGTGGAGTTACAAGTGGCATGACATCATTGTCATGTGTTTGGGAAATGTATTGTACTTGCCTCTGAAGTACTGTTGTATGTTTTTGTCAAGGTCTTGACAAATATAATTCAAAAGGTTGTACTAACAATCCAAAAGCAAAAGCAATGAAAAAGATGAAAGCAAATCAGTTGTGAATGGTACTCCTGATAAAGATGGGAAGGAAGTAGATGTAGTAGTGTGAGGGTCCATAATCTGCCATCAGAGGTGCACTAGTGTGAGGATGCATAGTCTGCCATCAGACATGCACTAGTGTGAGGATGTATCTGCCATCAGTTATTTGATCAAAGCAACTTCTTATGCTTTCTTTATAACTCTTGAAACAGATTAGTGAGAAATGAAGAATGTAAAGCATTAAATAACATCTTAGTTATAATAACCAAAACAGCTAAAGGTGTGCATTTAGGCTTCTAGAAGTTAAAAGAACATTGAAAATAAACTATATGCTATGACATTTTCAATAATGTTGTTACATGTAATATATGAATCTAAGAGAGATGTTCTGAGTATCAAAGCTTTGAACACCTGTCATAGTGGTTCATAGGTTGGTACTAGGCTATTGGCCCTAGGGCCTATACAAGCCTAGCCATAACAATTCCCTGGCTATTTCTTCCCAGACTATTTACTTCCCAGGACCCCTGTCTAGCAGGGCTACTGACCTGATCCCCGAGGTGAATTTACTTTCTCCCATCCAGTCGTCAAGGTTCCTTTTGAAGAGGGCCAAAAAGGTGCTCTGCTTGACATGTATGGGCAGTCTATTCCAGAGTCTGGGAAGTCTCTGGGTCAGGAACCTATCCCTCCAGCTTGTTTTGTTTATTGTGATGACAAGGTTTAGATCCCTGGAGCATGTGGCTCTGAGGGATTGGGATTTCTTTAAGTGTAGCATGTCCAGCAGCTCTGGGTTTGACATGGCCTTGTACGTTAAGCAGAGATCTCCTCTGAATAGATGATATGTGATGGAGTATAGCTGGAGTTTTTTAAGGCAGTCAGCATAGGGCATCTGCTTTAGACCTGTGATTCTTTTAGTGAGGTATTTCTGCGGCCTTTTCAGTTGTTGCAGATGTCTTGAGAGGTACATACCAAATGGGGCATTGTATTCTATAATGGATCTTATGAGGGATGAGTACAGTGGGACAATGACCTCCTTTTTTCTGGATGAAAAGCCCTTAGTGATGAGGTGTGCCACATAGAAGGATTTCCTGACTGTTGTGGTGATGTGATTATTGAAGGTGAGACAACTGTTCACCTGTCTCCCTAAGTCTCTTATCACACTTTTGGTGTTTATTGTACTGCCACCTACACCTAATTGGTAATTCATGGGTACATGTTTTTTCCCCAAAGAGGATAACTATACATTTCTTGGCATTGAGCTTGAGCCCATGGCTCTGGCACCAAGCATCTGTTTCTGTAAGGCCCTAACTGTAGAGTACCCACATCATTTGGGGATTCAATAATGGCTCTCAGTTTGCAGTCATCTGTGGACTTTGTTAGTCAGAGTCCTTTAGTGTTGGCCTGTACTTCAGAGAAGTAGATGCCAAACAAGAGTGGTCCCAGGACTGAACCCTGAGGTACTCCACTTGTCACTTGTCTGGAGCTGGATTTGGAGTCAGCTACTTTTACAGTGTGGGTTCTGTCAGTAAGCCAGTTGGCAACCCATCGAGTGACACAGCGATTAATGCCCAGCTTAGCAAGTTTATCTATGGTTCCAGAGTGGGGGATGATGTCAAAGGCCTTGGCGTGGTCCAGATAGGCTGTGTGGACTACCTTACCCTCGTCCACGGCTCTGGAGACTGATTCAAAGAAGTTAATTAGGTTCAGAAGACAAGATCGGCCCTTCACGAACCCAAACTGGGTGGGGTCCAGTGTTTGAAGGTTGCCAATGTCTTTGTTTATAAGTTCCATGATAATACGTTCCATGGCCTTGCAGATCAGGCTCGTCAGACTGATGGGGCGGTAGTTCTCAGGATCCAAGGTGGATCTCCCCTTGTGGAGTGGGATAACTGTAGCTGTGCGCCACTCAGTGGGCACGAAGCCTGAGGTGAGTGTATGATTAAACATGACACTTAGGTGAGGTGCCAGTTCATTTTGTAGCTCATGCAGTACACAGCCTGGGATGTCATCTGATCCCATGGATGCTGTATTCTTAGCTTTGGAGAGTGCGTTTTTTACCTGTGTGGCTGTTATTACTGGAATTTGGCAATCTTCCAGTAATGAGATGGGTCATTTAGGGGGTGAGAGGGGGGTGAAGTTGGCACTGAATTGATCTGCCAGGAAAAGTGTTTGAATCTCAAAGAATTGAATACACATAAAATCACATCACGTTCGAATCTCAGAGAATTGAATACACATAAAATCACATCACACAGATTTGCAAACAAATCTATTTTTTGCAGGGGGCATACCTCTTGCTAATTATACATACCAACTCTGAGATCACACTACAGTGGAGAAAGAGTATATTCCTAATCATACCTCTCAACTGCACCGAATTACTTGTTTTTTACCGAGTTTTGGGGTTCAAATAATGGGGTGCCACGATTCCCGAGTGGCACCCCTTCATTCCCGATTTTTTTTTTTAAATATTTTTCTTTCACACTTTCGGAGCTGATGTCATCACGTGCGCGATTATGTCATCTCCATCAGCCTGTCGGAATTGAGCTCAAGGGCACACATTTCCAGCTGGCTGCAAGCGCGCTAAAGCTTGGAAATAACTGCCATGTTAGTTTTGGAGTTTTGTACTGTTTGGTCATATTGAACGCTGCTACTAAAGCTTGGAAATAACTGCCGTTAGTTTTGTACTGTTTGGTCATATTGAACACTGCTACACTCGATACTGCTGTGAATGACTCAGACTCAGGTACTGCTTTTGATCATATTGACTTTTGGTCATACTGAATGAGTCCAGTACTGTTTTTGTCATATTGAACGCTGCTGCTGTTTTGTTTCTGGACTGGTGGTACTATTGTAAAGCTTGACTTCTCACTGCCGGACTCAGGTACTGTTTTTGCTTATACTGAATGGTGCTGTATTGTAAGGCTGCCAATGTTCTTCGTGTTTCACTGTTGCAGTCATTACATTTGGGTAATCTGCTGGCAGGTTGCCCTCAGTCAGGCTGATTAACAAAGTCTTGGGTCCTGCGTTGGTTGCTGTCCCTTCATCCATGACGTCAGGTTGTCAGAGGTATAAAGCATGCAGCCGACGCCATGACATCCGTCTTTCTTGCCATGCGGTGCCCAAAGCAGAAGCAATTCACAAGTGCCGGTCGGCCGACTCCTGAAATTTTCATTTTTGAGTTTCAGAACCGAAGACTTCAACTTAAAGCTAAATACCCCATTGGGGAAACGTTTTCTTGCTCCTTACCGATGTCAGTAAAAGTTAATAATTACATTACCTGTGGAAAGCAAATACCTCATAAAGATTTTTATTTGTACTGTATTCCTTGCCTAGGCCCTGACCATGACGTACCTTGCTGTCAGTTTTGTGCTTTATTTAATTAGTGCACGATCCGTCATCAGTATATTTATGCCTCTAAATATTTCGGTTCTTGGTTTAATTATCCAGAAATGTCATTGGTTAGCCATCTGACTACCGGGATTCCAAAAAAAACCGCAAAGATAAAGACAGAGACAGACCACCGTGGTCCAAAACTGCTGACAACGCTTCTGCTAAGCCAGTTGCCAGTTCGCCTGTACTGAGTGAGGCACTTTTGCAGCCCCTGATACCCGCGACTTCTGATTCGCAGGCCTCTACTGAGACCCGTTCGGAGTCTGGTATGCCGCGAGATAATTCAGCTGTGGAACCCGTGGATGTCTCTACCTTGGATGGGTCCAGAGCTGCAGTGCAGGCACCGGCTTCTGAGAGTCTATTTAGGCCTACAGACTTGCATATTAAAACGACACCTCCTTCATTACTAAGCCCTAAATCTCAATCTATGTCTAAAAAATGATGCCCAGGACACATGCTCAGGCCCCTATGCCTAAAAAACAAATGTTAAAAATGGCTGAAGATCTAATAACTGTTATCAGGGGTAGTCACCCCCCCCCCCCAAGAGGCCTAGGGCTGAGCTTGATTATGAATCTTCTGATCAGGATTCTGTTTCTTCTGACTTTCTGATGACCTGGATTTGTCCATGCCTACGTATGGGGATTCTGATGCAGAGGATTCCATTCCCTCTGCTTACCCTCCTGAGGATTATTCTTTTGGGGAAACTTTACATACTTTAAGGGAGCATTTTCACTGGGAAAGCCAGGAATTTTCTGATTCAAAAAAGAGGCTTAGGGATTTCCTTCTCCTACCTCAGCATAGGCCTTTGGCTATACCTCCTGTACTAGACATTGTTGATGATGTTTTCTCGGAATCCAGTTTGGCCCCTGATTCCCTGCCTCCTGCTCCTAGTAAACCTGACAGATACTACAGGGTTCCTGAGTCCCACAAGTTCTTTTTCAAAAATCCTGTTGCAGATCCAGAGTCTATTTCTCAGGGGCCCAAGGGCATTAAGGCTTCTACTGCTAAAAATCCTACCCCTTCTGATAGAGACTCCAGGGTGCTGGATAGATGGAGTAAAAAGGTTTATACTTCTGCAACCATGGCAATCAGAGCTTTAAACTGCCAATTTCATATGTTAAAATATCAGCAACATGTTATTGGACTGCTTAAACAGAAAATGATGTTGATTCCTGACTGTGTAGAAAATAAAGATTTACAGGACTTAATGCATTCTGCTGAACAAGTTGGAAAACATACTTTGCAATGTGGATTTGATTCATTAGAGGTGTCTTGCAGGGCTGCTGTTACTGGGTCTGTGCTTAGAAGGTATGCTTGGCTTAAGGAGCAATCTTTGCCTGATCATGTTAAAGCTAAATTGTTGGATGCTCCTTTAAATCAGGACTGCCTGTTTGGCAGCAAGGCTGAAGAAGTTCTTAAAAAGATGGAAGATAAAGCTAAATCTATGCAAACTGTTAAAGATTTTTTACAAGTGCAACCTCCTAGATTTAGTAGGCACTGACCTACTAAGAACTGGTCCTTTCCAGTCCCTTCCAGGTCTTCTCAAGCCAAACCCAGACACAGCAAAAACCCCAGGTTTCAGTCCCAGGGGACTCTCAGAACCAAGCAGTGGGGGGCCTCCAATTCCAAATCTGGAAATAACAAGACACCCCCTATGGTAAACAGTCTCAATGACTTCCTTTTAAAAGTACCAAGCACTTATCTTTTGACCACCCCTTTGGTGGAAAGATGGCTCTTCATGCAAAGAACTGGGAACTCATAACCCAGGACAAATGGGTTTTAAATATAGTGTCCCAGGGATACAGATTTCATTTCCACACATTGCCAACACCAAATGGGTGGCCAGACCTGCCCCCAAATCAGTGGGCAGAGGCTCAAAAACAAGTACTTTCCCTCTTAAACATGGGGGCTATTCAACCAGTGCCAGAAGAGGAAAAGGGACAAGGTTTCTACTCCAGGCTTTTCCTGGTACCCAGAAAAGACAAATCATGGCGTCCAATCCTGGACCAGTCTACTCTAAACACCTTTCTGGAGATACCAAAATTCAAGATGCTGACTCTTCATCAGTTACTTCCTATACTAGGCAAAGACGCCTGGTTGGCAACACTAGATTTAAAAAAAACATACCTGCACATCCCAATCAGGGAATCTTGCAGAAGATACTTACGCTTCAAAGCAGGCTGCACACATTATCAGTTCTCTGCACTGCTCTTTGGCTTGTCTACTGCACCCAGGGTATTCACAAAGTGCCTGGCTCCAGTTATTGCATTTTGCAGGCAAAGAAGTATTCGAATATACCCATACCTGGACGATTGTCTAATTCAGGCAGAAAACCAGGGCATACTTTTAAATCATCTGGCGTTTGTCAAAAGGATTCTAACTTGTCTGGGGTACACCATAAATGAAAAGAAATCACAACTGGTACCCTGTCATCAAATTACATTCCTGGGAGCAAGCTTGAATACAGCTTCCCAGATGGCTTACATTACGCCAAAAAAGCAAATTCATTTGGTGACCTATTTCAAACAAGTGGCCACAAAAACCCTGATATCTGCAAGACAAATACTGCAAGCCTTGGCGTTCATGACCTCCTGCATTCTCCTAATTCTATATGCAAGACTGCATATGAGGAAACTACAGTGGTATCTAAAAAGCCTATGGAGTCGACATTTTCACAGCCTGGAAACGATGATTCCTATCATACCTTGCCTATACCTAGAGTTCCTCTGGTGGGCAGAGGCCTGCCACTAAAACAAGGGACTACCATTTACGCTACCCCTTGCCACCCAAACCGTAACAACAGATGCATCAGACTATGCATGGGGGGCTCACCTGGCAGGGAAGTGCATTCAGGGCAAATGGAACCCAAGTCAAATGCACCTACATATCAATCAAAAAGAAATGTTAGCTGTACAGAATGCTCTGACAGCCTTCAAGGACTACATTTCTTCCAGGACAACTAAGCAGAAACGTCATGGACCCACACGAGTGGAAACTGGAAACAAGGATTTTCAACATGTTGACAAGCGAATGGGGGAGCACAGACATAGATCTATTTGCCTCCCCCCAGAACTACCAGTTGGACAAGTTTTGCACAAGGACTCCCCACAAACAAGCCTGGAAAGTGGATGCTCTGTCCTTCAGCTAGAAAAACCTATCGGTCTACGCCTTCCCCCTGCTGCCTCTGCTCTCCAAAGTTCTACTAAAAGTCAAACAGGACAAACCAAGGATGATCTTGATTGCTCCAGACTGGCCGCGCCAACACTGGTACCCCTTCCTGCGCAGTGTGTCACAGTTATCTCCATGGCACCTGCCTCAGACCCCTTCCCTGCTGTCCCAGCAGGAGAACCAATTGCTGCACCCTCAACTACCAACATTGAACCTTGCAGACTGGCTAATCACTTAAATTCACCCTTTTCATCCCTCAGCAAACCTGTGATGGATGTCATCTTAGAGGCAAGGAGACCTAGTACTAGAAAATCTTATGCTGACAAATGGAAAAGATTTTGTGTCTGGAACCAATCTCAAGGGATGAGCACAGCAGTGCCCAGTTTATCTCAGATTTTGTAATACTTAACTGAGATGCTTCACAAAGGTCTGCCTTTTCCTCCATTAAAATCCATGCCTCAGCCATTTCAGCTCATTATAACACAGAACCTCCCCTCTTCTCTCATCCTCTGCTCAAGCAGTACCTCAAAGGGGCAAAAAACTTGAGACCACCCAGGAGAGCTCCAACTCCTGCCTGGGACCTTAACTTTGTGTTGGAGAAACTCACTCTACCTCCTTTCGAGCCAGCTGCTACTGCAGACTTAAAATTTCTTTCTTGGAAAAGAGCCTTCCTTTTAACAATCACTTCATCTAGAAGGATATCTGAATTACAGGCCCTTATGGCAGTGGAGCCTTTCATCAACTTTCATGCGGACAGGGTGTCACTCAGGACCAATCTATCCTTCATGCCCAAGGTAGTATCCAGTGTGGCTCTTAATCAGTCCATTCATTTGCCAACATTCTTTCCCAATCCATAGAACAAAGGGGAATGGATTCTGCATCCTTGGATGTGCACAGACAACTTAGATTCTACTTGGACAGGACTAAACCTCGAAGAAAATCTGAACAAATGCTGGCAGCATTTGCTGCTGGGGCAGAGGGGAAGGCTATTTCAAAACAAACCATTTCTAAATGGATAAGCCATTGCATTCATTTCTGCAATAAGCACCATGGAAAACCTATCCCCCAGGAGATCAGGTCTCACTCCACCAGGGCTGCATCTGCTTCTGCAGCCTTTCTCAGAGGTGTTCCTACCAGGGACATCCTAGAAGCTGCTACCTGGAGTTCTGTACATACTTTCACCAAGCATTATCATTTTCCAATTTTCTCTAAATCCAGAGCTGGCTTTGCCACTGCTGTCTTGCAGGGCCTTATAGCTGGCCCTAATGCTATATAAACTCCTCCTCCCAACCATGGCTTTGGGAATCTACCCAAATGTAATGACTACAACAGTGAAACATGTAGAACATAGTACAGTTGTGTGCACTTACCATAAATGTAGATATTAGAGTGTATTCACTGTTGCAGTCCTGGTTACCCTCCCTCCAGCCCCCTAATTTCTTCTGGCTATACCTCTACTTTCCTTTACTATGCTTAAAAGCCTTTTTGGTGTATTTACTTTTTGTTGGAGGTATACCTTTGTGTTTTTATGTTTATTTGCTCCCCATTAGGGGGGCACCTGACATCTGCGGCAAGAAAAACTGATGTAATGGTGTCGGCTGCATGTTTTATACCCCTGACAACCTGACATCATGGATGAAGGGACAGCAACCGACGCAGGACCCAAGAGTTTGTTAATCAGGCTGACTGAGGGCAACCTGCCAGCAGATTACCCAAATGTAATGATTGCAACAGTGAATACACTCGAACATCTACATTTATGGTAAGTGTACACAACTGTACTTTTTTGCTACTCATGTTTCTGCTACTGCCGTGAGCTGGTACTGTTTTTGTCATATTGAATACTGCTGCTGTTTTGTTTCTGGACTGGTACTATTGTAAAGCTTAGCTTCACGTACTGTTTTTGCTCATATTGAACACTGCTGTATTGTAAGGCTGCCGTTTTTCCTAGTCGCGTTTCTGGTACTGCCATGAGCTGCAGACTTGTGTTATTTTCTAACTGCTTTGCAACTTGGCTTCATTAAACAAGTGTTGGCTTCATTGAACAAGTGTGTGTGTGTGTGTGTGTGTGTGTGTGTGTGTGTGTGTGTGTGTGTGTGTGTGTGTGAGTGTGTGAGTGTGTGTGTGTGTGTGTGTGTGTGTGTGTGTGTGTGTGTGTGTGTGTGTGTGTGTGTGTGCGCGTGTGTGTGTATGTGTGGTTTTACAGGGAACCAACGCCTTCCTGTTCATCCTTACTCATATGTTCTAATCCTAACCTTGTCCCTGCCGCTAAACTCTACCCAACAGATTACCTTTCAAAAAAATTATTTTCCTAGCAGTAATAATATTTAGACATAGGCATTCTATTGGTAGTGTTATTTTTATGTGTGTTTGTGTGTGTGTGTGTGTGTGTGTGTATGTATGTATGTATGTATGTATGTGTGTGTGTATTTGTTTGTGTGCTTGCCTGGATAATTGATCACAAAATACCTAGGAATACCAGAAATGACAAACTCAAACAGGGATCTTTATTATGTTCCTGAAATTACATGGTTAATAGCAGTGCCTTATTTAGAATGAATTATGTTTCAAAATATGTAGGTCTGCAAAACTGACAGGGAGATATGTTTGGGCTTACTAACAAGTTATTTCATCAAAGTTTTAATTAAGGAAGAGCAGCTTTCATCTCAGATTTTCCTACAATCCTGATCAGGAAAATAGAAAGGAAAGTAATGCTTACTACGAGGAACTATATGGAAGTGTGTTTAAAAAAACAAAACAAAACTGGAAGGGAGGGACATAAGGCAAAGTAAACAAATCAGGAGTCACTGCACAGGTTATCACAATGCAGATCTGAAGCTGGTCATTTTTCACTAAGTCAGCCATCTTCTTATTGTTCTTCTCAGGCTTTAATATCTTTTTGTTCAAATAAGAAGTTAAGTCTGAATACTTAGATCATTTGAAGTAACGTGGCCTGGATTGTTTTTCTGAAGCGTCCATTACATCTTGTGCCTTTTCTTGGCTGCTATCTGTGATCATTTTGGAAAGAAGTATGACATTTCTCAAGTGTTAGTTTATCTTATGTGTTTACTAGTACTCAGTGAGCAACCAGTGTGGAATTAAGTGGTTTGCTGAATGGAACAGCACTGTTTGAATGACCGTTTATATTTCTTAACCAGGGTTAAGAAACGATCAAAATGAATTCATTTCCGGCACAGCCAAGGTGCTAAGCACTCCAAATTATCTAATAATTGCAGTAAATACCAAAAGAGGATGCACTGCATAGTACATAAAAAAATGCATGCAATACAGAAATCTATAATACATTTTTGTGTTGAATAGAGCTATTTAAAGGTGATTTCATACGTTGTTGATGACAGTGCTTACAAAAGGTATGTGATATTTGCAGCATTTGGTAAGTCTTTGTTAAGACTTCAAATCTGAATGCCATCAAAGTGGTAAGTAAATTGTGACAGAGGAATAAGTAGAGCCTATGTACTTGTCAGTCAGATGTTATATTAATTGGGTTCAGAATTCTTTATAATCTGAAAGCAGAGTGTATTGACATTAGCTCCATGTTTTTTGTCCTACTACTGTGAAGGAGCAGCTGTTTGAGTGGAGTTTGTTTTAAGGTCATCTGATTAAAATAGTTTCAGTGAGCTGTGATCTTAGACTGCAGTTGCTGGGGCAGAATTGCAGTTTGCTAGCTTGGATGGATGCATGACTCAGTTTTAACAGTATTTTTCCCTCTGTCAAGCCAGGGTAACAAAGCCACATATTGCATTTGCAGCAAAAGGAATTTAGTTTATAGTCGAATTTGCGAAGTCCTCTTCCCATTGGCATTTGTGCTGTCTGGAGGGATGAACATGGACACGTTACAGCCCCAGATGAAAATATTCTTACATTTTGCTTTTGTTAGTGCAAATATGAGGGAATGATTTAGCTACGTGTTGAGGTATTTTATTTCTGGCAATATTAAATACTGTGTTTCCCTTTATGATCATAGAAGGAAGGCATCTTAGTGGAAGTTGACAACTCTGTCAGTCAGATTACAACACACTGGCATATGGAACGGTTGTCCAGCCTACACCATTTGTACTAAAAATTCAAGTAACAATCCAAACACTGCAGGAATGTCAAAAGAAGGAAGAAAGGTGGAGCAGCCCATTCTACTGCCTTACAGGCAGGATTTGGAACTTTTGCCAAACACTCAGGAGTTGTAGCAAGCCCAGCCTTGGAAGAAGGCACTCATTGGGAAGGGTCTGCTGAGAGGAATGCAGCATACATTAGTCTTAACATCTGCATTCAAGCACAGTCAAGTTAGAATAGTATAGAAATAATTCCTATGGCATTATGAGTTCAAATTCCTCTTATTCACCTGCAGTACTACACTTACTCCACCATAAGTTTGCTTCCCATAAGAATCTTAGATATGGTTAAAAGGCTGTGATAACAATAGATGAAAGTGAATGGATAAGCCTAAAGCAAGTTGAGGTACAGCAGGAATAAATCCATCATCCATAGCAAGATGTTGACTAGTTATCTAGAAAACACTTCACTTCAGGGTTAGGTGCTGTTCAACAGCAGGCAGGTGTGTTTATGTGTGTGAATGCCCCCATTTGTAATACACCTGGTGGATGGAGGTACTCAGGCTCAAACTCTGTACCTTGGGTACAAGGTAAAAAGAGCCTAAAGTCCCTGGCCACCACCACTTGTGAGCTTTGTCCATTTTTTTTGTCCTAAGAGTTGAGAGCTATGGTGAGAAGTGAGAACGGAATTTGAATTCCCCCATTATTGGCTTTGTCCTTGTTTTTTGTGCTAAGAGGTTGAGAGCTATGGTGAGAAGTGAGAACTGAATTCACTAAATAATAACCATTTAAGTATCAGTCTTCCTATCTTTCAGGAAACTGCTGATTTGTCATAGTGGTATGTTGCTCTGACTGTAGTGCACAGGGTCCTGGGTTCAAAACTTTCCATTGAAATGCATGGTGGTAACACAACATTTTATTCTAGCAACTATGCAAAATGATACAAGCAATGTTTAAAATGTGTCCCTGGTTTTTGGCCTTTTACCCCCCTCCCCCAAAAAACTGAAATTGAAAATAAGTACTAGAAGCTGTGCAAGATGCCTATGGCTTACACTACTGTCATTCTATTTATAGTGTGGGTGTGGAAGTAGACTTTTATGATGGAAATGTTCTGAATTGGGCAGTGTTGTCATTATTGGTTCATGCATTTTGTTTCATTGCCTACAGTACAGCCTACTGGAAAAATGTTCTTACAATAAATTTAAAATATGATTTGTGCAACAATGTGTGTTGTATTGTACAAGGAATATATAAGGTGTATCAAAGAAAATAATGCATGTATGTTTCTTGTTTTGTGTGCAAGAAGCCAATGATTTGAAAATAGCCCAAAGGTAATCTATATCCACCACTGGCCAGATGCATTTTCTTTGGATATGGTGTGGGTTTCAATGCTGTTTCAATGAATGTGAGTTTCAAGGACATAGAAATTTTAATGCCAAGTCTATTTTCATTGTGAGGCAGTATTGCTTTGTTTAGCAGATGTCTATTAGTGTTTGTGCATTGTGCTGTAAAATGTAAATATAAAATCCAAATAATCATTGTAGAAGTAAAGCAGTATGCACACGTCAGTGTTTATAGTAAAAGGGGTGAAATAACCAGGTAATGGAACATTGGAATGGCTGCAGGGGGACTCTGGTGCCATATTTTGGTTCTCTGTTCTTCAGTTTGCATTTGAAAGTTGGTATCCCATTATGTATGCAAATTATATTTAATCAGCATACAGAGTTATACCTATTTTTCACGGGCCTTGTCCAGATTTTTGATGATTCCAGGTTGAGAGGTATGTTCCTAATTCCCACTGTACTGTGATCTCATGTGCATAAACAGTGGAGAAGTCTGAAAAGTTCATTTTCAAACACTGCAGTCTTGAGAGCTTGAGTGCTTGAATGAAACGTATATGTTTATATATATATATATATATATATATATATATATATATATACATGTATATGTGTGTGTGAGTATATCGAAACACAGGTTATTGATAGCAGATTCCAGAAGTCTATTTACTGAAAAATCCAAAACATCAAAACAAAAAAGTTGCAAAATGAAAAGTTTCCTTTTGTGACTGTTAATAGGCTATAACTAAATACAGACATACTTTGTCTACACAGTAGAAGTGTTATGTAAAGGGTTTTCTAAGGTAAGGTTCAAGGTTGGGTTAGGGTTTGCATGCATTAATAAAGTGGTGGGGGGGGTGAAACACCTCCTTACTCATGCAACAACTTGCATGCATGCTGCACCTTACTTTAGAAAAACGTTTTCCATGATACTACCTCTACATAAGACATTTAGATACACAACAGATACAACAGTAGCACAAACACAACACTAAATTTATTCTCTTCCCTAACCGATACTTTAACCCTTACCCACAAATAGTTGTCTACACAGTTCCACCCTGATGCCAAACAATTCAGTATATCTAAAAGTTTCAGCATTACAATCCTAAACTCGTACTTTCCTTACACACATACTCAGTTTTATTACTTATGATATCTCCAGCACTTAACAGAGAGTGCATATGACAAATTTTCCAAGTACTTCATTTTGTCGACAGTGTAAAGTGAACCCAAATATATATATATATATATATATATATATATATATATATATATATATACATACATATATATATATATATATATATATGTAAATATATAAGTAACAGTAATAAGTTTTTACATCCTGACACAGGCAAGGAATACGTATTTAACATTTCAGCTACATGTGCTTCAGAACACATTTATTTAGCCCAATGTTCAGTATGTTTTTGTTTCTATGTGGGAAAAATGGACAGAGCCCTTAGAGATTGTACTAAGGAACACATGTACCAGGTGCAGACAAAAAGTGATGTTAATACATTATCTAAACATGTTAGAGTGAATGACAACACACACAATTTTACTTTTTTAGTTATAGGTAAAATATATGACAACATCAGAATGGGGGACAGAACAGCTTGAGGCAAAATGGATTATAAGACTGAAAGCAGATTCTGGGCATGGGTTAAATGACAGGATACCCATAAGACCAAAACATAAAGCTAGACCATTGAATAAATGAAATGTTAAGTCATTGTATGACATACTTACTTACATCAAGTATTAAGAGATTTTTAACAGTATATGTTTATATTTGAGCACATTTTTATGTCTGTTTATTTACATGTGCATTTTTTTATGTATGTATTCTTTGTACATGTGTTTTTTATGTGTATGTTATGCATTATACTTTTTAGAATTGTGTTTTCACAGTGAAGGACTGAATATTTTTACTTAATGAGGGATGTTTCTTTAAGATGATTGTGACTTAATTAATTGGTTCAAGGTATATAAGATACATAGTAGACAGCATGCATTTGTATCTGAAGAAGCAGAAGTTATCTGTGAAAGCGCTTATACGTCTGTGTTTGAATAAAGAAGGGTTTTTTACACTAGAACTACCTGCCATTTCTTGGACTACAAGTGTTTTACATATATATATATATATATATATATATATATATATATATATATATTTGTTACACACACACATGGGTCTCTGTCAGTTGATCGAGTTTTCAGAAACTTGAACTCCATATGGTGGAGACCATAAGATCAAGTTTTTAAAAATTCAAAGCTTTGGAATGGGGATCGTGGTACAAAGAGGATCTGGAAATTTACCCTTTTCCTCATTATAGTGCAATCTCAGAGTTGGTATATATAATTTGCAGGGGGTGTGTGGGGGGGGGGTGCAAAAACGTAAAAAAGGTAGATTTGTTTTGGATGATCGAGTTTTCAGAAACTTGATCTTATGGACTCTTCATTATTTTTTTGAGTTTCCAAAAAATCGATCATATGTGTGTGTGTGTATGTATGTGTATGTGTATATGTATATATATATATATATATATATATATATATATATATATATATATATATATAAAAAATATCTGTATGTATAAAGCATTGTTTTGCAGGAAGCTGTGCTGCGGGTCTATATTACGTAATTGAAACCTTAAATTATCGAACACCTAAAGTTCAGTCACGAAATATCGAACCCTTAACATCGAAAACAGACATTTCCACATAAGGAAACAATTCTGTTGGCCAAATAAAAAAAAAAGTTTTAAACAGAAATGAAAAAAGGCGAAAAACAAGTCAGAAAACAGTACAAACAGAATTTAATAAAATGAGCGCTTTCGGAATAGTCAATGCTCTTCCTTCATCAGATCCAAATACAATACATTTACGTGGTTTTATAGTGAAGCCACGTTCCAATTAAACAATTAATAATTAATCAATTAATAAAATCACATATTGTAAAAACTTAAAGTAACAACCAACTTCGCATCCCAAAATA